>NC_133463.1:20814621-21117651 GCF_048565385.1 Saimiri boliviensis
ATTTGTGAACTGTGGGCTTGACAGTCTGAGTGATGAATTGGAAGGCTTTTGTATCTGTTGATGACCCAGTTGGGAGAGATAAAAGGCATTCTGGGAGCCTCCTGAGAGTGTTTTGGGGGAAGGGAGCTGATCAGCTTACCCTGGACCAGTTGCTGTTTCTTTTTTACATTTTTATTTATTTTATTTTATTTATTTATTTATTGAGAGAGAGAGAGAGAGAGTCTTGCTTGATCACCCAGGCTGGAGTGCAATGGCATGATCTCAGCTCACTGCAATCTCTGCCTCCCCAATTGAAGCAATTCTCAGGCCTCAACCTCTGCAGTAGCTGGGACTATAGGCACCTGCCACCACACCCAGTTAATTTTTGCATTTTTGGTAGAGACAGGGTTTTACCATATTGCCAGGCTGGTCTCAAACTCCTGACCTCAAGTGATCCACTCACCTCAGCCTCCCAAACTGCTGGGATTACAGGCACGAGCCACCAAACCCAGCCTAGGCCAGTAGCTTCCAACGTGACGTTACTCCCTGCTCAGATCCTAAATGGGTCACAAAGGACTGTTTTCTTGAGTGAGCTGAAGCACAAGGTGATGCTGTGAGAGCCTCTTATTTCTGGTGGGGTTGTGCTCTGGGTGGCTTACAGGTAGGAGAGTAAACCAGGAGCATGAAGCCAGGAGCTGTCTCAGAAACATGATAATGAGGATGGTGGAGCATGAGCTACATGTATAAGAACTGCCTTAGCCTTGCAACTATGGATCTGCATAGAGCAATCATACTCATAGAATTGGAAAGGTAATAACATTATACTAAAGTATTATCACTTGAAGGATTTACAAAACATCAGTTCTGTATTAAAATATTTTTCTAGCATTTCACCATATTTTCATATACCTGGCTACCTGGCTACTTTTTCATAGGTTCCTTTTTTTTTTTTTTTTTTTTTTTTTGAGATGGAGTTTAGCTCTTGTTACCCAGGCTGGAGTGCAACGGCGCGATCTCGGCTCACCGCAACCTCCGCCTCCTGGGTTCAAGCAATTCTCCTGCCTCAGCCTCCTGAGTAGCTGGGATTACAGGCACGCGCCACCATGCCCAGCTAATTTTTTTTTTTTTTTTTTTTTTTTGTATTTTTAGTAGAGACGGGGTTTCACCATGTTGACCAGGATGGTCTTGATCTCTTGACCTCGTGATCCAGCCACCTCGGCCTCCCAAAGTGCTGGGATTACAGGCTTGAGTCACCGCGCCTGGCCTTTTTTTTTTTTTTTTTTTTTTTTTTTTGTCATTATAGAGTGTCTCTTCTAAATTTTTTTTTTTACATAGAATGTGAAGGAGACAAAGTTTTTGAATTTCATGTCTGAATATATCCTAATTCCCTGGCCCCCCATTTGATTTATAATGAGATTTATTCATAAAACTCTAAGATCATTTGCCTTCCTTTCTGCAGGCTAGGATCTACAGTAAAGGTCCTGCTGTTTTAACATCCAGTTTTACTGATGAGAAACTTGATATATCAAATTATTTTACTCTGTAGGTAGAATTTTTCCCCTCTGAAATCTTTTATTATTTTATTTTGTCTTTGAACTCACAACATTTCTTCAGGATGTTTACTCATGGGTCTATTAGCGAATTGATAGCTCTTTCAGTCTGTTACTGTGGGTATCTCTTCAGCTTAGGAAATTATTTTTTTTATCTTCTCAACTGCCTTGGCAACTGAATTCATCTCAAATCCTTCTTAAAATGATGTTAGGCCTTTTATATCTAACATTTCTCTTAATTTATGTTTTCCCATTTTTTTTTGTTATTTTGTTTCATTTGTCAACAGATTTATTCAGCTTCATTTTTAAAGATTCTTTCAATTTATTATTCAGTCCTTTCATTTGTATCATAATTTTGGCAATAATATTTTAAACTTCATGGATTCTTTATTTTTCTAAGATTTCTCATGTTTCATGACAGCAAGTTCCTGTTTTTTAAAAGGAACACTCATTCCAATCCCACTGAGCTGGGGTCCCCACTTCCGGTCCATAGACTGATGCAGGTCTATGACCTGTTAGGAATCGGGCTCCACAGCAGGAAGTGAGTGGTGGGCAGGTGAGCAAAGCTTCATCTGTGTTTACAGTCGGTCCCCATTGCTCTCATTACCTCCTGAGCTCCACCTCCTGTCAGAACAGCAGCACCATTAGATTCTCATAGGAGCGGGAACCCTATTGTGAACTGTGTAGGTTTGTGTAAGTGTACTCTATGATGTTCCCACAATGAAGAAATTGCCTAACAACACATGTCTCGGAATGCATCCCTATTATTGAGACATGAATGCATAGAAATGCAATATAAGGTTGCATATATTCATAAGTAGCTTGTTTAGGTTTCTCTCTACTTGAATAGATACCCTCATTTGAACTCATCCTTGACTGGGAAAGCTGGGTGAGTTGGCTAGAGAGATTAGCAGTCAGGCTTCCCTGTACAACACAGTTGGCCTCTGTATCTGTGGGCTCTGCATCAGCAGACCAGAAATATTTATAAAAGAAACTCAAAACAATAAAAAGTGACAGTACAACAATAAAAATAATATCAATAAAAACAGTATTACACCCATTTACAGAGTGTTTACATTGTATTAGGCATTATAAGTAATCTAGATATCATTTAAAGTATATGGGAGGATGTGCATAAGTTATACAAAATACTACAGTGTTTTATATCAGGGACTTGAGCATCCTCAGACTGATATTTGGGAAGGCTCAGGAGTCCTGGAACAAATGCCATGTGGATTCCGGGGGATAGCTGTACATAGGTAGATAGTCTACACGCCAAAGTAAGGACCCCCTTCCCCTGGAGGTAGAGCGCTTTACTATAGTTCACTCGTAGGTACCCGTCCTCATCTTCCAGGAAACATGGTGTCAGCATTACAACTTCTACTTTACTGCTTCTTGGACTTCAATACCATTCCAGAAGAATTCTCAGGCAAATGGCATTGGAGAAGGGTTCTTTGACATTCCCTTGTGGGTAAAAGCCCCAAGTGCCAACAGCACCCCTTCCAAGAGGGAGATAGGATCTTAACTAGTCCAGCTGCTCAGAATGTAATACTTTAATGAATAACACCGATGGCTTTCCCTTGGTTCTGCTCTTTAGCTTGAATGTTCTTAGGCTGTAGCAGCTCTTCTGCTCTGATGTAATTGTCAGTCTTACCTGACCTGCTTCCTTCTTCGTACCTCCACAGTTTCTCAAAATTTCCTGTTTTCCCATGCTATTGTATTTTCATTCTTTATGTAATACATTTTCTGTTATTTTATGAAGGAAGGGCTGTTCAATGTATATATGTGTAAGCTCATTACACACTTCATTGCACAAGAAACAAATATCTATTCAGATTGTTGCACAAATGTTACAGAATCATGAGCATGGTTTCCAAGTAGTATTTCTGGTCTTTATTTAATGGTGAAGAAAAACATTTTTGATCAAATAACAATGTATAAGCATGTATAATATATTTCATATGTAAAACTCGTCTTGAAAACAAGCTGGTAGGATTTTCCATTGCCTCAGCAAAAATTAGATTTTATTGAATAATTGTGAATCTTGCTAAATCATCTTGTGGTTTACTAACTGCAGTGAACTCTTCTCTCAAATGCCCATCAGTGATAGACTGGATAAATAAAGTGTGGTGCATATACACTATTTTTTATGCAGCCATAAAAAATGATGAGTTCATGTCTTTTGCATGGACTGGGATGAAACTGGAAACCATCATTCTCAGCAAACTGACCCTAGAACCGAAAACCAAATAACACATGTTCTCACTCATAAGTGGGTTTTGAACAAGGAGAGCACGCAGACACAGGGAGGAGAACATTATACACCGAGGCCTGGGGCATGGGGGCCTAGAGGAAGAGTAGCAGGGGGTAGGGGGACTGGGGAGGGATAGCATTAGGAGAATTACCTAATGCAGATAATGGAGTGATGGATGCAGCAAACCACCACCATGGCACGTATATACCTATGTAACAAACCTGCACGATCTGCACATATACCCCAGAATTTAAAGTATAATAAATAAATTTAAATTTAAAAACTGTGGCCACAAATCTCAAATGGCCAGGCAATCATCAGATTCTTAGCCCAATTGCTCTGGCACACCCCTGGATCACTATTTCACATTTCCCTTTCCTCAAAACCCTCAGTCCTCGTCTCCCGTCTCCTGTTTCTGCTGTTGCCATTGTTTTCTACTTCACTGAGGTCATCAAAGCAATCTGAAGAGGAAATCTACAGACAAACACCACCAACTGCAGAGCAGAAGTATATTTCTATTTTGTTCACTGACTCTCTGCAGCACAGAGTGCTTGAGTTATAGTGAGTGTTCAGTACATATCTACTGAGCGAATAAATAGCATCAGTTATTGTAAAGAAAGCATTAAAACACGTTGATTAAAACATTACTTTAGGTGCTACATCTCTCATCTATCTGGCTACTTTACAGCTCTTTTTATCATGCCCAAATTGGAGGTCTTGGTACCCATCCCTAAACCATCCCTTGTTCATTGCCCTGTGCCATGGTGAATAGCATCGACATCAGCCCAGTCATTCAAGCCTGACACCTAGGTGGTGCCATTCTTTAGC
Organism: Saimiri boliviensis; assembly: GCF_048565385.1. Taxonomy (NCBI): domain Eukaryota; kingdom Metazoa; phylum Chordata; class Mammalia; order Primates; family Cebidae; genus Saimiri; species Saimiri boliviensis. Next base: position 20,819,233 of record NC_133463.1, read on the forward strand.
TTGCTTTTATGGAGTCTCTCCCCAGTCAAGTCTACTTCTGTCATTTGTGTAAAGTCAGGCCGCTGCTTTCCATCCTCACTTACACCACCACTATAGTTCAGTAGCTTCTGAAGATTTCTTCCTTCTTCCTTTCTTGACCTTTATATAGTAACCTGGACACATCTTTTAAAAGGGCAGATCTATGTCACTCGCTCCTCAACACCATTTGTTGGCTTCACACTCCATTTAAAGCAATAATTGGACTCTACACCTTAGTTTTGCAAAGTTAGACATCTTCCCACCTCTTTAGCTCATACACTATTTCATCTCTGTGAGCACTTTAGCAGTTCTTCAGGTAATATACATCTATAAAAGGCTTTTAGTAAGACTACCGGCATAATTTATTCACTCTTTCTTTTAGCATATGTGCCAGGAACTGTTCTTTCGTCTTGGGAAACAGAGATGTCTAAGACATGTTTCCCTATCTCAAGAACTCCTCAGAGAGCTGCACTGGTAAAATAAGATGATTTCATACAGTAAGATGAGGGTTGTCTAGAATTGTATTCATAATGTTATTCAAAGACATTATGCTTAACTAACTGCCTGGGGAATATTGAAGATGATCAGAGTTATATATATATTTTTTGAGACGGAGTTTCTCTCTTGTTACCCAGGCTGGAGTGCAATGGCTCGATCTCGGCTCACCGCAACCTCCGCCTCCTGGGTTCAGGCAATTCTCCTGCCTCAGCCTCCTGAGTAGCTGGGATTACAGGCACGCGCCACCATGCCCAGCTAATTTTTTGTATTTTTAGTAGAGACGGGGTTTCACCATGTTGACCAGGATGGTCTCGATCTCTTGACCTCGTGATCCACCCGCCTCAGCCTCCCAAAGTGCTGGGATTACAGGCTTGAGCCACCGCGCCCGGCCAGAGTTATATTTTATAAGGTGTGGTTCCTATTGTGACGATCCCTTTTGTGAAGCTCTATGCAGTCAGCACCTGTGATATCACCATTCCCTCTTCTTCTAATAAACTGCCACTTCCAGCATTCATATGGCTCTTGAGAAGCATTCCTCACAGCATCACTGCCGGAGTTACAGCCAGTGGCTCCAGCTGGGCATCTGGTCAATATGTCCACTATGTCTTCTCCCTAGGAAATTTAAAATTTGAGACCCAGAGTATCAAAGTTCATTTCTGCCTGTTGACTTGAGGTGTGGGAGCTAAGTAGGTTGGCCATGTGTGGTCAGACAGCACTGTGACCCTGGAGAGTGATTGGTTCAGAAGCTACAGGGATCGTGTTTGCTAGTGTGTGGAGAAAACTGGGTATAAAGAAAGATAAACGTGTATGGAGAGACCAGAAACAGTGGCTCAGACCTCTAATCCCAACACTTTGGGAGGCCGAGGTGGGTGGGTCACCTGAGGTCAGGAGTTTGAGACCAGCCTTGTCAACACGGCGAAACCCCATCTTTACTAAAAACACAAAAATTAGCCAGATATGGTGGCAGGAGCCTGTAATTCCAGCTACTCGGGAGGCTGAGGCAGGAGAATCACTTGAACCCAGGAGGCAAAGGCTGCAGTGAGCTGAGATTGCACCGCTGCACTCCAGTCTGGGCAACAAGAGTGATACTCCATCTCAGAAAAAAAAAAGGAAAAAAGGTGTATGAAGACATGAAAGACAGACACGGGTTTCAGGAGCTTTCATGCAGTAGTTCGTGAAATCCAGCCTCATCACTCCACTTTGTGTAGATTGGTTATTTAACCCCCTCTGGAATCCAGAAGACAATGTCCTATTTTTGCCTAAGCTAAAGATTTGATGTAGCCATACAGGTTAAAATACTTGCTACAGAAAATTCTTCATCTCTTCATCTCTTTAGTTTGCACTTCACACAGAGTAATGATCAAATCCATGACTTCATCTGTCTTCCTTTCAGGGATAGTAAGAAGAGTTGTTCTGCAAATGCTGTGTACAGCTGCCAAGTCTGCCCCAAATGACTTCTCTATTTGTGCTGTTATATACGTAGGGAGTCCTGGATTATGTTCAAGAAGACTTGCTTTTTTAAAATTTGAAATCTTACAGAAGGAACTTGGCAAATTTGTAGATCTTGGGAAAGTCACTTAAAATTTATTTACCCCAATTTCCTTGTTCTAAAATGAGCAAAAGAATACTTTACTTCACAGATGGTTGTTGTGAGCATGAAAAAAAAAAATGTATTGAAAGCACCTAGGACTGTGCCTTGAAGATTAATTATTTTATTTTTTTCTCTTAACTAAACTGTGTGAGCAGAAGGTGGTGTTTTATAGACTTTGGGTTCTGCTAGGAGGAAAAAGAATGTTAGGTTTACAAGTAATCTTTAAACAACTCCCCAGCTGGTTAAAAATTAATTAATTTCCAATGTTTTCAATGTTTAACAATCCCCACTTGTGGCAGCATCTGATCCTCTTCCCTGCTTTTTTTCTGTCCATGGGACTCATCATTTATCAATATGCCCTATAATTTGCATACATGTTTTATGTGTTATCTTCTTACTACCACTAAAATGCCTTTCTAGAAAAGGGATTTTTAAAAAATCAATTTTGTTCCCATTCATATTTGAAGAGCCTGAAACAGAAACTGGCACATAGTAGTAGATACTCAGCAAACATTTATTGAATAAACATATGAATTCATATTTTATTTTATATATGTGTGTGTATATATATTTGCATATATATGCAAATGTATATACGTGTGTATATATGTATGTGCATATATTTATATGCACATATATATATATATATATATATATATATACACACACACACACACATATATATATATATACATTTTTTTAAATGAAATCTGTCTCTGTTGCCCAGGCTAGAGTGCAGTGGCATGATCTCAGCTCAGTGAAACTTCTGCCTCCTGGGTTTGAGTGATTCTCCTGCCTCAGCCTCTGAGTACCTGGGATTACAGGTACATGACACCATGCCTGGCTAATTTTTGTATTTTTAGTAGAGATGGGGTTTCACCATGTTGGGAAGGCTGGTCTCAAACTCCTGACCTCAAGTGATCTACTCACCTTGGCCTCCCAAAGTGCTGGGATTACAGGCATGAGTTATCACACCCAATCTGAATTAATAGCTTTAAATATTATATCTATTATCTGTATTCATTTTATTAACATCAATTTCTAAAACAATTATGTATAAATGTTCCTCTTTTGTATTTAAGTATTACATCGTTACTTTCCCCTGAGCAAACATTCTAACACCTTTTAAAACATAGGAAGATAGAAGGATAGAGTGAAAATTTGAGTACTGTATGGGTTTGAGCTTCTCTCTTGATACAAATGACCCATGGTTCTCAGCAACTGCTATTAAAACTATTTGTAGAGTTTTACTATAATTAGCAATTCCTGAGATCCTTTGAGAGATACCAAAATACTTTAATTAAAATATTTCTAAATAAGGTTATTTTTTAAAAGTTAATAGGCTTTATTTCTTGGAGTATTTTTAGGTTTCTCAAAAAATTAAAAATCACAGAGAATTCCCATATACTCTTTTTAAATTAAATTTTAAGTTTACTTTGAAATCTCCTGGGAATTTATTCTACAAATATATTAACACATATGCAAAATGGACCATATATATTGCAGTTTATAATAGCAAATTAGTGTCTACTGATAAGACATGACTAATTTTAGTGTCTATCAGTGAGATTGATTAAATAAATGTGTACAGCCACCCAGGGGAATATTGAATATATACTGCTGGTTTTCACTGTATGTCCTGATATAAAAATATCTAAAGGATATGTTATTAAACAAACAAGTAAGGTATATAAAATTATTACTTTTATGTAAATGAGAGGAGAAAATAAGAACCTATACTGTTCTGGGACACATTTTTGTGAATAATACTGGAAAAGTTTAGTAATGGTAGACTAGAAAATTTGGACCAAGAATGAAACTAATGAAAACTGGACTATCTGGTCAAAATACAGAAAATATCTGTTTGAGAGCTTCAAAGAGCTACCAGGTTAGTGAAGGATGACTGGACTGAGATCCAGGAGAAGATAGAAATTCAGGAAAGTGAGCATTGCATTTGGGGCTACTTTTTCCTTGAGAGAACTGATCATTTTTAAAGAGATCACTGAGAGGCAAAGTAGTGCTTTTTGTAGCCTCCCAGAGAGAGGGGCAACAGTTGGAGACTAGGGACTGCCATGAATAAGGATATCAGCAATTGGCCTGCTCTTTGGACTGGGACCCAGAAGAACATCACCCTAATAATAAAAGTACAGTAAATGAATTCTCACAAAGACTGTGTCCCATATTTGAGTCACCTAGAATTCCAGAAACAAATAAATACAAATTTTTTTTGAAATTGATTCAAAATGATTGTGGATTTTGCAGATAGTTAGCATCCACAGGCACTACTTTCTATTTTTGGGGGGAAGGTAACGTCTTCCTGGGCCTCAAATCATTCCTCAAAACAAATTATCAAATGCAACTTGTCTCTCTCTCTCATACACCCACACCCACACCCACACCCACACCCACACCTACACACACACACACACACACACACACACACACACACACGTACAACGTCAAGGGAAACCAGTAGACATAATAAACAATAGGATTAAACAAGGACAGTCTAGGGCAGGCATCCCCAAGCTATGGCCCACGGGCTGCGTGTGGCCCCATGAGGCCATTTATCCGGCCCCCTGCCACACTTCAGGAAGGGACACCTCTTTCATTGGTGGTCAATGAGAGGAGCACAGTGTATGGTGGCCCTCCAACAGTCTGAGGGACAGTGAACTGGCCCCTTGTGTAAAAAGTTTGGGGACACCTGGTCTAGGGCTATTAGAATTGTCAGACACAGACATTGAAATAATTAGGCTTACTATGTTCAAGGAGATAGAAGGCACTATTAAAATTTCAACAGATAATTCCTATTTAGAAATCTAAAATAAAAAAATACAATGACAAAAATCAAGAACTCAAAATACAGGTTTAATAGCAGGATTAAATATAGCCAAAGAGAAAACATGGAAACTGCAGTATAGACCAGAAGGAAATATTCAGAATGAAGCAAATAGAAACAAAATTATGGAAAAAAAGAATAAAAATAGAAGCAGAGTTGATGCAGTGAGAAAGTTTAATGCAGTAAGAAAATTTAACTGAGGTCCCAGAAGTAGATGACAAAGAGAAAGGAGCAGAATAATGATTTGAAGAGATGCTAGCTAAGGATATCCCAAAATTGTAAAAGTCATCAATCCATAAATTTAAAAGCCCAATAAGCCGTAAGTAAAGAACTGTTTAAAAATCTACATGTAAACATATAGTAAAACTGCAAATAAAGACAAAACTGTGTTTCAGTTTCTGAACAAGATGGCATAGACTCACTTTCCCTATACCTCTGTTCTAAATAAAATGAAAGACTTTGGGCATTATTCAAATGCAGTGACAAAGAGCTCTGAACTCTAAAAAGAAGAAGGCAGACTAACTAAAAAGAATAATAATGTGATGAATTTTCTTTTTATATCTCTTATACCTCAAATTGGGAGCCAAAGAGGCTTACAACCTGAAACTACCAACAGGTGTAGATAAACAAAAGGGAACAAAACGAAACAAGAACAAGATCAAAAGCTTGCTTTCTCTGGCCAGAGGAACAGGAAACCCCAGAAAAAACCTAGTGGCAAGCCCCAACTCCTATTACATATCTAGGGAACTTGTGAGCCATCTGATAAGTCAGTAGCATCATGATCAAAACCCTAGGCTTCTCAGCCCCTTCTACATAATTGGGGAACTGGTGGATGTTCTGATGTTTCCACAGTGGCAATAGCAAGGCCTGAGGCTGAACAAACCCTGGCTCCACAAATACAGAACCAGCAGTCAGTTATCTATCTTTAGTGGGAACAGAAGGACAGACCTCTTGTATTAGTCTGTTCTCATGCTACTCTGAAGAAATACCTGAGACTGGGTAATTTATAAAGAAAAGAGGTTTAGTTGACTCACAGTTCTGCATGAATGGGGAGGCCTCAGGTAACTTATATTTTTGAGTATCTTTGCAACAGCACACCACTATCTCAGTACCCATTTATTGTATTCGTCTGCTCTAATGTTGCTATGAAGAAATATCCAAGAATGGGCAATTTATAAAGAAAAGAGGTTTAATTGATTCACAGTTCCGCATGACTGAAGAGGCCTCAAGAAACTTACAACCATGGCAGAAGGCATCTCTTTACAGGGCAGCAGGAAACAGAATGAGTGGAAGCAGGGGAAATGCCAGACACTTACAAAACCATCAAATCTTCTGAGACTCATTCACTATCACGAGAACAGCATGGAGGAAGGTGCCCCCAGGATCCAATTACCTCCACCTAGTCCCATCCTTGACACATGGGGATTATAAGGATTACAATTCAAGGTGAGATTTGGATGGGGACACAGAGGCAATCCTATCACCTGTGTCCACTCTCCTTCCATGAAATAATGTGAGAAGACCAAGGGCCAGAGGCTTCTTGCCTCCCTGCTTTCCAAGTTCACCCACTGATGCCAGTTGTTCAGAAATGGACTTTGTTCCAGTGATTCCAACAGCAGATATTGAGTGGGAGTTCCAGCAGTACTAGAAAAGTGAAGCAGTCCAGAATAGCATTGCAAGGGCTCTAAAAACCAAGCTGTCATTGAAACTAAAGCCCACAAAAGTAGGTCAGAACCTACATGCTAAACTTAAATGGGACAACTGAAAATAAATGATAGGATATCATTAAATAGGATTATGAGTCTACTGACATGTTAACCAGAATGCCCAGGATCACTTATCATACCAAAACTAGGAAAATATCACTTATCATACCAAGAACTAGGAAAACCACAATTTGAATGAGAAAAGGCCAACCAACAAAATCCAGTATCTAGAATAATTGGATGTTGAAATTATCAGGAAAGGATTTTAAATCAACTAAATATAAAAGTGACTAAACAATCAATTACAAATATTCTTGAGATAAATAAAAATTGGAAAGTCTTAGCTAAGAAATAAAGATTGTAAAAAGGAACCAAATCTAACTGAAATATATAGAACATTGTATCCAATATCAGCAGAATATATTCAAGTGCCCATGGAAAATTCTCCCAATTAGATCATCTACTGGGTCATAAAACAAACTAACAAAGTTAAAACATTGGAATTATGCAGAATATATTTTGAACATAATGGAATCCAACTAGTTACCAATAACATAGAGACAAGAAGAAAGTCTTCAAACACTTGGAAAGAACAACATTACATTTCTATATAATCCATGAATCAAAAATGAAATCTCAAAGGAAATAAAACATGTAAAATGGAATGGAAACAAAAATGCAACATATCAAAATTCATGGGTGCATAAAACAGTGCAGGAAGGAAAATTTACATTAGAAAAGAGGAAAGATCTTAAATCAATAATCCAAATTCCCACTCTGAGAAACCAGAAATAGAAGAGCAAAACCAAAGCAAGCAGGAGATAGGAATTAATAAAGATAAGAGTAGAAATTAATGAAATTTTTAAAAAATAGAGAAAATTCAAGTCCTGGATATCTGTGTTGATTTTCTGTCTCATTGATCTGTCTAATATTGACAGTGTAGTATTAAAATGTCCCACTATTATTGTTAGTCTTGTAGTGTTAAAATCTCCCACTATTATTGGGAGTCTAAGTCTCCTTGTAGGTTGTTAAGAACTTACTTTATGTATCTGGTTGCTCCTGTGTTAGGTGCATATATATTTAGGATAGTTAGCTCTTCTTGTTGCATTGATCTTTTTACCGTTATGTAATGCCCTTATTTGTTTCTTTTGATCTTTGTTGGTTTAAGTCCATTTTATCAGAGACAAGGATTGCAATGCCTGCTATTTTTTGTTTTTCATTTGCTTGGTAGATCTTCTTCCATCCTTTTGTTTTGAGTCTGTGTGTCTTTGCATGTGAGATGGGTTTCCTGATTACAGCACACTGATGGTTCTTGACTTTTTATCCAGTTTGCCAGTTTGTATCTTTTGATTGGGGCATTTAGGCCATTTACATTTAATGTTAATATTGTTATATGTGAATTTGATCCTGCCATTTTGTTACTAGTTGTTTGTTTTGCCCGTTGGTCAATGCAGTTTCTTCATTGCATCATTGGTCTTTACTATTTGGTTCATTTTTGTAGTGACTGGTACTGGTTGTTCCTTTCTCTGTTTAGTGCTTCCTTCAGGAACTCTTGTAAGGCAGGTCTGGTGGTGACAAAATCTCTCAGTAATTGCTTGTCTGTAAATGATTTTATTTCTCTTTACTTATGAAGCTTAGTTTTGCTGGATATGAAATTATGGATTGATAGTTCTTTTCCTTAAGGATGTTGAATATTGGCCCCCATTCTCTTCTGGCTTGTAAGGTTTCTTCTGAGAGATCTGCTGTGAGTCTGATGGGCTTCCCTTTGTGGGTGACCCTACCTTTCTCTCTGGCTGCCCTTAGGACTTTTTCCTTCATTTCATCCAGGTGTCCCCAATCTACGGCCCGCGGGCCGCATGCGGCACCCTGAGGCCATTTATCCGGCCCCCACGCCGCACTTCAGGAAGGGGCACCTCTTTCATTGGTGGTCAGTGAGAGGAGCACAGTATGTGGCCGCCCTCCAGTGGTCTGAGGGACAGTGAACTGACCCCCTGTGTAAAAAGTTTGGGGACGCCTGATTCAACCCTGGTGAATGTGACAATTATATGCCTTGAGGTTGCTCTTCTTGAGGACTATCTTTGTAGTGTTCTCTGTATTTCCTGTATTTGAATGTTAGCCTGCTTTGCGAGGTTGGGGAAGTTCTCCTGGATAATATCCTGAAGAGTGTTTCCTGCCTTGGTTTCATTCTCCCTGTTCTCTTCAGGTACACCAATCAAGTGTAGATTAGGTCTTTTCACATAATCCTGTATTTCTTGGAGGCTTTGTTCACTTCTTTTCAGTCTTTTTTTCTCTTTTCCTGCCTTCTCTTTTTATTTCATTGAGTTGATCTCAATCTCTGAAATCCTTTCTTCTGCTTGATCGATTTGGCTATTGAAACTTATATATGCTTCACGGAGTTCTCGTGCTGTGTTTTTCAGCTCCATCAAGTCGTTTATGTTCTTCTCTAGGCTGGTTATTCTAGTTAGCATTTTAACTAACCCTTTTTCAAGGTTCTTAGTTTCTTTGCATCGGGTTAGAACATGATCTTTTAGCTCAGGGAAGTTTGTTATTACCCACCTTCTGAAGCCTGCTTCTGTCAGTTTGTCGAGAAAATTAGTAAAACAGAAAGTTGGATCTCAGAAAAAATCAGCAAAATTGATAAAACTGTAGAAAGATTGACAAAAATAAAAAGAGAAAAGACATAAACCATCTGTAGCAGAAATGACACTAGGAATATCAACAAATCCTACAGCCATTTAAGAGATAGAAAAAAATACTAAGAACAACTTTATGCTTATAAATCTAACAACGTAAAGGGACCAATTCTTTGAAAAATACAAACTACCAAATAACCAAGATGAAATAGATAATCGAAATTATCCTATAACCAATAAAAAATTTAATTTGTAATGAAAAAGCTGCTAAAAACTGATTCTTTGGGCCCAGATTGTTTCATAAAGAGCTGTGTGAAATTAATACCAATTTTATCTATTCTAGAAAGTAGAAGAGCATAGAACATTTCCTAATTGATTTTTTAAGGCCAGTGTTACCTTGATGTCAAAAGCAGACAAAAAAATACAAAAACAGAAAACTGTAGACAAATATTTCCTATGAACTTAGACAAAGTCACTAAAAAAAATTTTAGCAAATGATACCCAACAGTGTATAAAAAGGATCATACACCATGGCTGAGTGAGATTTATTTCAGATATGTAAGGCTGGTTCAATATTTGAAAATCATTTGATATAATTCAATATATCAACAGACTAAGGCTGAAAAAATCATATATTAACTAATGCAAAAATAAAATCACTGGATACTACCCAATAGCCATTAATGATAAAAAGTATCAGTATATTCAGAATAGATGGGCACTTCCTTAATCTCATAAATGCATCTACAGAAATCCTACAGCTAACGTTATACTTAATGGTGAAAAACTGAATGCCTTTTTTTCTCACGTTGTGAGGGAAGACATTCACTTCCCTGTAAGGTTGTGAGGGAAGGCATTCAGTTGTCACCATTAAGTATAATGTTAGCTGTAGAAAAACTGAATGCCTTCCATCTACTGTTGTGTCTTGTCCTGTGTCTAGACAGGGATGTTCATTCTAACCATTGCTATTCAACATAGTTCTGGGAGTTCTTGCCATTATAGTAAGGCAATAAAAAGTAATAGAAGGCATACAGATTGGAATAGGATAAATAAAACCGTTTCTATTTGCAAATGACATGATTGTCTGCAAAGATAATGCCAAGAAACTCCCACAACTAATAAGTGAGCTAAATAAGGTTGTAGGATACATGATCAATATGTAAAATCAATTGAATTTCTATATACTGACCAAAGTGAAAGCCAGAATAGAAATCTAGTATCACTTACAATTGTTTCAAACAAAATAAAATCTTGTAAAACTAAAAATCATGTACCAGTCCTCTACAATGAAAAGTACAAATGCTAGTTAAAGCATTTAGCATCTCCATAAATTGATGTATAAAGCATTCCTTTCATAATTTCATCAAGGCTTTTAGTAGACATAGTCAAACTTATTCTGTGCCTTATATGAAAACAGCCTAGAATAGCCAAGACAGTTTTGAAAATAAATAAATAAATAAAAAAAGTGAAAAAGAAAGTAGGAGAAATCACTCTTCCTGATTTCAAAGGATACGATATGACTATAGAAATCAAGACAAAGTAGCGCTGGTAGACAGATAAATACATAGGTCAATAGAACAAAATAGAGGACCCAGAAATAGATATACATATCGAATATGCGAACTAATTTTTGACAAAGGCACAAAAGTAGTTCAACGGAGAAAGGTTACTCTTCTCAATAAATGATACTGGATAAAGAGCATTCATGGGGAAAAATTGTACTTTGACCTTAAACCTCGCATTTTATGCCAAAATTAACTCAAAATGGGTCATTGATGTTAATATAAAACAAAATTATAAAGCTTTAAAATATAACTAGGAAGAAAATTTTCAGGACCTAGGATTGGGGGAAGATGACATATCTTCATATCTCTTGCATATGATACCAAATTATGACTAATAAATACAATCGGTAAATAGGACCTCATCAAAATTTAAAACTTCTGCTTTATGAAAAATTCTGTTAGGAGGGCAAAATATGGCCAGGTGCAGTGGCTCACACCTGTCATAACAGCACTTTGGGAGGCCGAGTCTGGTGGACCAGTTGAGGTCAGGAGTTTGAGACCAGCCTGGCCACATAGTGAAAGTCCATCTCTACCAAAAAATGCAACATTATCTGGGCATGGTGGCACACTCATGTAGTCCTAGCTACTCAGGGGGCTGAGGTGGGAGAATTGCTTGGAGCTGGGAGGTAGAGGTTGTAGCCAAGATGTTGCAGCTGCACTCCAGTCTGAGTGACAGAATAATACCCTGTCTCAAAAAAAAAAAAAAAAAAAAAAAAAGGCAAATAATAAAACTACAAAATGATGAAAAATATTTCCAAGTTACATATCCAACAAAGCAGTACGTAGTATAATGCAAATGAATTCTTAAAATAGAAAAAAACAATCCCAGCCTGACCAAAATGGTGAAACCCCATCTCTACTAAAAATACAAAAAATTAGCCAGGCATGGTGGTGGGCACCTGTAATCCCACCTGCAATCCCTGGAGGCTGAGGCAGGAGAATCCCTTGAACCCGAGAGGTGGACATTGAAGTGAGCCATGGATGCACCATTGTACTCTAGCCTGGGCAACAAGAGCAAAACTTCATCTAAAAAAAAAAAATCCTATTAGGAAATAGAAGTAAATATAGACATTTTACTGAAGAAGATTTATAGATGGCAGATAAGCACAGCTGGGAGCACTGGACATCATTATCCATTAGAGAAATGGAACTAAAATTATAATGAGATATCACTGTAAATATGTAAGAATGGGCAAAATTACCTATATATTGCAGATGTGAATGTAAAATTGTATAGTGACTCTGAAAATCATTTGGTGGTTTCTTTTAAAACTAAAAATGACCCTAACATGTCATGCAGTAATTATACTCTTAGGTATGTATCCTAGAGAAATGGAAAACTTATGTACACAAAAAAAGCCTATAAAGGAATGTTCATGGGAACATTATTCATAACACTAAAAACATAGAAACTAACCAAAGGTCCTTTAAGTGTTATTAATGAATGGTTAAACACACTTTGTTACATCTATATCATGAATAATACTCAGAAATAACATGGAATAAACCATTTATATGCGTAACAATGTGGTCAAACCTTAAGTAAATTATTCTAAATATGAAAAGCAAATATCAAAAGGATCTATACTTCAATATATAAAATATTACATAACAATAGAGATGTAGAATAGATTAGCAGTTGCCAGGGGTTAGATATAGAGGGAAGAATGGGTGGACATGACTATAGAGTGATAGCATGAGGGAATCCTTGGATGATAGAACAATTAATGATCTTGATTGTGGCAGTGGTTACATGTAGTCACACTGCAATAAAACTGCATGGAAATACACACACACACACACACAAATGCATATAAACTGAGAAAATCCAAATAAGCTCTATAGATTGTACCAATTATATCAGTTTCCTAATATTCATATCATATTATACTTTTTCAAGATATAAACATTCAAAGAAGCTGGGTGAAAGGTATATGGAAACCCTTTGTACATTTCTTTACAACTTCTTGTGATTGTATAGCTATTTCAAAATTAAAAAGATTTTTAATTATATACAAACAAAAATAAGAAAAATTATTTCATTTCTTATATAATATATAAAATGTATTTATGTAATTATTATATTCTATTAATGAAAATAAGATTTTAAAAACCAAAATCATAATATCCCTAGAAAAAGTCAGATGTTCTTTAAGGAAATATGGCTGATTCCCAAAAAAAAAAAAAAAAAAAAAAAAAGGAAACAAAAGAAAATGGAGAGAATGTTATCTCAACATATAATTAGATAGAATGAAACTATCAAGTTTAAAGAGCAAATAAAGATATTTCTGTGCAAACTGAAACACCGAGAATTCGTCATTACTAAAATAAAAGGTTTTCCTTATGCTGCTGAAAATGATCCCAGATGGATGGTTGGAGATCAAGGAAAAAAATAAGAGCGGTAAAAATGGCAAGTACGTGGGTACCTCCAAACGCATGCTAATGGTATAAGATAAAAAATTAAAAATATTTTGCAGGGTTTAAAAAATATATAGAGAGAGTTATAATACACAACAATAAAAATGTAAGCCATGTGTGATTACTGGAATCCCAGTATTCTAAAAGTCTTATAAAATCTCATATGGTGGTAAAGTAGTAATAAATACTTAATGTAGGTAAATGAAGTGTTAGTCTATAATCTCCAGATAACCATTAAAAGAATATTTAAAAAGTCTGTCTGACTTTAAGACTAATAGAAAAAAAGAATAAATTTTAGTCAAAAAAGATAAGAGAAAAATAAACATAAGCTTGGCAGAATAAATAGGAAGACAATAGAAACAAGATTAGGATGAGTTTTTTCCTCAAGGTATCGAATTTATTGCATAGCTATGATCATGAAGATATTGTAATGATGGCATAAGACTGACAAATAGATTAATGAAATAGGATATAAGGCCTAAAAATAGGTCTGTGAATATATGGTCACTTGATTTATGACAAAGGCAGTCCTTGTAGCTAAAAGTTAATGCTTTTAAATGAATGATTGTGAAATGATTGGAAATTCATATGAAGAAAGATTAAATAGCACCTACCTTACACCATAATAAATGTTGACTTTAGTTGCTTTGCAGACCTACCTGTGCAAGGCAAAAACAATGAAACTTTAAAATAATGTAGGATAATATTCGCATAAAGGTGAGACAGGGGATTTAAAAAATAGGACACGAAAACACAAAGCATAAAATTAAGAATTAAGTTTGGTTTCATTAAAATAAAGAACTTTTGTTTATCCAAAGAAACTATTAAGTGAATGAAAAGGCAGTCCCCTTCTAATACAGATCTTATATCCAGAATACATGAAGAACTTCAACAGACAGTTATGAAAAAGAAAGGCATTAAGTAGAAAAATAGCAAATAAATTTAGATAGGTGCTTTCAAAACAAGGTATCTGAAGGACCACTGAATATATGAAAAGGTGCTAAATCCCATAGGTAATCATGGACATGCAAATTAAAATCATAGGGATTCTTTTACACCACCAGAATAGTTAAAAAATTAAAATGACAAAATGTTGGTGAAGATGTAAAGAAATGGGAATGCTGGTGGGAGACAGTATTTACAATCATGTTTATAAAACTATCTGGCATTATTTAATAAAGTTGAAGACAAACATATTGCTTGTGAATTCCTCTGCTAAGGATAAGTCCAACAGAAGTTTGCACACATGTGCATACAAGACTGATCATAGCAGCTCTATTCGTAATTATCAAGAAATGAAAATACTCAAATATCTTTAATAGTAGAGTGGATAAATAAACGGTGTATTTATACGGTGAAAAACTAAACAGCAATGAAAATGAATCAGACTAGAGGTATATGCAATATATGCATATATCATAGGCAAATATGGAGTAATGAGTAAATCTCACAAACGTAAGAGTAAACAAACTAGTAATACTTAGGTAATAGATATTGCATGTTCCTGTTTAACACTGACAACAGGCAAAAGTGAACTGTGGTGCTTACAGGTGATAGTGGGTCTTTGTCGCTTGTTTCTGACACATAGATCCTAAAACCCTTGGAATTTCCTCAGTGATAAGGGTGATAGGAGCTACTTTTGTTCTAATGAGGTGACTTGTCAGGCCTCTAAATAGCCTTGGGTTGAAGGCTGCTTGCCAGACAGAGCAAACCTTGATTAGAAGCTTGGAACTTTCAGTCCCACCCAACAACCTCCTAAGATGGGAAAGGCTGGAGATTGAGACAGTCACCAATGGCCAATGATTGAATCAATTGTGCCTGTGTAATGAAGCCTCCATTAAAAACAAAAAACAAAAAAATAAAAACAAAAAAATCCCTAAATGGTGAGATTCCGAGAGCTTCTTACTTGGGGGACACATTTCACATGCGAGGAGGGGGGTGCACCCCGACCTCACAGGGACAGAAGCTCCTTGGGATCCTTCCAGACCTCATCCTATGTATCTCTTTATCTGGCTGTTCACTCGTACCCTTTATAATAAACCTTTAATAGAAAGTAAAGTGTTTTCCGGAGTACCGTGAGCTGTTCTAGCAAATTATCAAACCTAAGGAGGCACTCATAGGTACTGCTTATTTATAGCCAATTGGTCAGAAGTATGAATGGCCTTGGACTTTTCAGTGGCATCTAAATGGGGACAGTCTTGTGAGACTGAGTCTTTAATTTGTGGGATCTGATGCCAACAGATACCTAGTATCATAATTGAACTGAACTGTTGGACATCTGATTGGTATCCAGAAAATCAAAGAATTGGTTTTTGGTGCTGGATGCAAAGCAAAAAACTTGACTGTTTTAACTGGAGAGTGATGAATTTGACGAGGCTAAAACGGTCATTGTGAATGAGGAGGGGCGTGCTGTTTCTAGCTTGGAAGCTTTAAAGATTTGATCATACAATTGCCTGGAGCTGAATATTCTCTTGGAGGATGACTTACAAGCTAACTTGACAATTTGTTTCCTTATCTTGAGAAACACAACCTCTATAGAGACCAAAAAGGCAACCCCTCTTCCCTAAACATTTTCTTTTTCTTATAGGAGACTAAATGGGAAGAAACATTGTGATGAAATCTAGTCCATATACCTTATGTGGTATGTTATATGCAGTTTTTCTACTCCTGACAACAAACTGATAAGGGAGATATTGTCCTACCTATTTTAGGGCTGAGAAAATGAAGGCTCAGAGAACAAAGTTATTAGCTTAAACTCATATGGTCAGAGGGATAGAGCCAGGCTATACATCCAGGTCAAACACCAAAATCTGTATCTTCCTGTTAAACTACACTATCTTCCCAAATTCTCTTTTAAGGTGCATAGCATCAAAGTAAGGTCTGTGTCCTGGTGTTCAACTATGTTAGTACAACATATCTATCACCGGTTTCTCATTCTTCTGTTAGTCTGAGCACCTCATTTTAGATACATATTTGTTATAAATCATAAAAAGTTAAAGTAGGGTTTTTGTTTTTGTTCTTGTTTTGAGACGGAGTCTTGCTCTATCACCAGGCTGGAGTGCAGTGGTGCAATCTCGGCTCACTGCAACCTCTGCCTCCTGGGTTCAAGCAATTCTTCCACCTCGGCCTCCCGAGTAGCTGGGACCACAGGCGCATGCCACCATGCCGGGATAATTTTTGTATTTTTAGTAGAAATGGGGTTTCACCATGGCCAGGATGGTCTTGATCTCTTGAACTCGTGATTCGCCTGCCTTGGCCTCCCACACTGTTGGGATTACAGGTATGAGCCACCGTGCCCTGCCAAAATAAAGCAGTTTTTAACTGAACTTAGGGACACTTTTTTTCCTTTTTATGGCAACTTCTACATACATCTGCTACTTGTATCACACATTTATTTAATTCATTTGAGTTGCTTTTCTCTTTCCAATAAGCATCACCTATATTGCACTCCTACAGAGGTATTTTCAAGTAAGACTGTATGAAATCCTACCTAATGCTAAATCAGTTGCTTTGATAGACTATTATGTTGAGGAATATAATCCTTAACTGAAAGTATTACCATAGGATATGCTAATTTATCCCTGGAGACCTTGAGTTTGCCTGGAAATTTAACTACAAGCTTATGCTTTATATGAAGACTTTAAAAGTGCATGCTAAATGTTCAATTATTTGATGTAAGAAGACATCTCTGTATTAGAGGAAAGATTAGTGGGCATCAGACAAAATATTGAATCATTTTTCATAATTGGATAGTTCTGCTGGTTAGATTTATTATTTGCCTATGTTATTAAAAGTAGAGAGAATTCAGTGTCTGTGATTCAGCTTTACAATTTAGAATGTTTAGTTTTTAGTTACGGTGTTTTCATTATTCCTAATCTTCATTATCAAACACTTTATTTTTTATTTTCTCTACCTTTATCTCTGGATTTTATTCCATAGTATAAAACAAGGCTATTTATGCTTGTAAAATTATGACAAATGGATATGATAAACTTACTTTTACATTAAACCATCTTTAAGAAAAGCCAAGAGCCTTACAAATGAGGGATGCAAAATGTCTTACTCCTGAGGCCTATATAGTTGTGGATGTGTGGCTATGACTGTGTACATTGGTAGGTTGTTGATGAGCATCAGGTGATCTGGAATAAACAAGGAGTTAAGAAACAACTTTTAGTAAGCACCGTTATAAAAATGCGTATATGTTGTCTAGATTATATATCTTGTATACAATTCTTCAATGCATAGTGAATTATTAAATCAATGTAAAATACCTAATACTTGTGCCTATCTGACTCAACAAATGACTGATACTTTATTTTATTTATTTTTTGAAACACAGTCTCTCTCTGTTGCCGGCTGAGTGCAGTGGCACGATCTTGGCTCACTGCAACCTTCGCCTCCTGGGTTCAAGCGATACTTCTGGCTCAGCTTCCCGCGTAGCTGAGATTACAGATGCACATCACCATGCCCGACTAATTTTTGTATTTTTAGTAAAGACAGGGTTTTATCATGTTGGTCGGGCTGGTCTTGAACTCCTAAACTCAAGTGATCTGCCCACCTTGGCCTCCCAAAGTGCTCCATAAGAGACTGATATTTTAAATCATTACTATTCGCATTGCTGTCCTGCTGAGTTCAGCTTCCATTGAAATCTGTTTTGACTGGGAATGAGAGGAGTGGATTTAGGTCAGATATGGACTTGGACCTGAGGTGGAGGAAGGTAGAACCAGTGGGCAGTCTGAGATCTTGGAATGTCAGGGAAAAATCTGACAGAAAGAGATAAGAGAAATGTTTGTCCTCTTCTCACTATGCATGGAAGCTAGATACTGCATTGGTACCTGTTTCTTATGAAAGCCAAAACTCATGACAAAGCTTAGAGGCGTAGTGAAGCAGAAAAAAACTTCTTTACCATTCTACTGCCATTTAAAAAAAAATGAGAGAAAAGGTATTCATGGGCTATGAGTTTGGGTGGAAACCAAGTAGAATTTCATCCACTGGGAATGGTGACATCAATTTAAAATGGGGGCTATTAGAGAATAAAATACATTTTTGGAGGCAACCAAATATTAAGTGAATGTTCTCTCATGTATTCATTGTTAATTCCATGCTCATTACTTGCCTATTTATGAAATACTGTTGGGTAGTAGTGGTGGAGTAAATGTCTGGAAGGCTATGATCTCAAATGCAAATTTTTAATAGAGATCTAATTAAAAACAGAAAATGGAAACAGACGCAGATTTAGAGTAAATAAATTCAGTCATCAGGTTTTATTGCTAGTTGTGAACTAAATAACATTCTACAGCTGATAACCTACCATATGCTATTAATATTTGAGATAATTTATACGTGCTGAATAAAAAATACTTCCGATTGATACCACCTCCATCATTAATAGAGTGCAATGCCCTGTGTATGTATTAATTTTACAAAAGAGGTCATGTGGTAAAAAAATTCCTGGGATTTTGGAAATGGCTTTAACTTTGTTTCCTAATAACTTTCTCCTGAAGTTAAAAGGGATGCAAGCATTACTTTCCTGTTAGGAAAATAAAGCAAAAAGTAAGTGTTCCCAAGTCACAAATTTTTAGGCAGAGTTCCATGCTAGCCATGTGCTGTGGTACCCAGAGCCAGGGTTTTTAACCTGAAGTCACCGAAACCTTAGAGGCTCAGTCCACAAATGGGTAATCAGCAGGAATAACAGTGTACAATTTGAAGTTTCTGTGCACCCAAGTGCTCTTTTGTTTGCTTTATAATCAAGGGATCTTACAGGTTCCATCAAATGAAATGGATCTTTTACTAATAATTTCTACTGTTGCTTAATGACTCATTCCAGTTTTAGTAATACATGAGTCTATGATGAGTTACCAACTTACTTATGGCTTTCCTATTATCTAATGAAAATCAACCTTAAAATGCATTTTGAGATGATCATCATTACTAGATACTATTCATTCTCCAGGTTATTAATCATGCTAATTTTCTAAATGGCAGTACAAGGTTGTCATTACAGAGTCCTAAATCCCAGTAGTCGTTATGTGCTGCATAATATCAATTTTCATTCAATAATTACATAATGATTTATGTTCTCTAAGTTGCTTTTTAAAAATTTTTAAGAAGAATTTTGTCTTTGCATTTCTCTTTTTTTTCTTTTACTTTAAGTTCTGGGATGCATGTGCAGAACGTGCAGGTTTGTTACATAGGTACACATGTGCCACGGTGGTTTGCTGCACCTATCAACTCATCATCTAGGTTTTAAGCCCCACATACATTAGGTATTTGTCCTAATGCTCTTCCTCCCCCCTCCCCCAGGTGCATGATGTGTGACCCCAGTGTGTGATGTTCCCCTCCCTGTGTCCATGTGTTCTCCTTGTTCATCTCTCACTTATGAGTAAGAACATGTGGTGTTTGGTTTTCTGTTCTTGTGTTAGTTTGCTGAGAACGATGGCTTTCAACTATATCCATGTCCCTGCAAAGGAAATGAACTTATTCTTTTTTATGGATGCATAGTACCCCATGGCGTGTATGTAGCATATTTTCCTTGAACAATGAGAACACATATGTGCCATATTTTCTTTATCCAGTCTATCATTGATGGGCATTCGGGTTGGTTCCAAGTCTTTGCTATCTTGAATAGTGCTATAATTGTATGGATTTATAATTTTAAAATAAATATATCTGTACCAGCAACAAAATTATAATTAACAATAAAGGAAACAGGTATTTGTGCAGGGAGCTGTCTCACTATGTGGTATACTCATGAAGTTAAAGATTCTAGTTGATAAAAAACAATATTAAGAGAACATTGATTTGCTTTATTACCGGAAAATATAAGGCCAATAAAATACATACTATTCATCTATAATATCACAAATGTATATTGATAAAGATGGTAATAATAGTAGTAGTAATAATGAACATAAACACATATATATAAAATATATGATATATAAATGTAGAAAAATAGTAAAAATAAAAATATTGGCTAAGACCTTTTGGGAGTACATCACTAAGAATTAAATCAGGAAAATGGAAACCATTCTGTATCTGTGTAAAATACGGTTTACTAAAGAGGTTTATGATAGAGAGTTAGAAGTTTGGGGTGCAGAGGACATGGAAACGCTGCTGAAGTTTGAGGGTGTATCACCAAAAATCAGAGGAGCCGACCCTGAATGTACCAGCCTGCAGCAGGGAGCATGTGTTCTCAAATGCTTGCCTGGAAGCTGCTGCAATTCTTCCATGTCTTTGTGGAGCTCTGACAGCTCTCAGTCAGCAGTGGAGGTTTCCACATTGCTTGGAAGCTACTGTGAATCTCTCATCTGTTCCCACATCTGCCTGCAATCAACTCTGAAGATTAATTTCTTGTGCTTCCCTCTGCTTTCTGAATCTCCTACATATTCCTTTCACTGGGAAACTCTAACCCAGATCATATGGAGATTCTGGTAATTCAGTCCCAGCCTTAGATGTTAGTCCATCACAATAGGCTACATATAGCTCATGCACTTAATGAATGCTTTGCAGTCATTATCTTATTTAATCTCCATGGCAACTGTATGATGTAGCTGCTATTGTTTCTCACATCTAATAGATGGAATATGAAAGTTAAAGTATAAGATGAGTAATTAAAACTCTTGGCTATTAGACTGAGTATGGTGGCTTATGCCTGTAATTACAGCACTTTGGAAGGCCAAGACAGGTGGATAACTAGAGGTTAGAAGTTTTAGACCAGCCTGGCCAACATGGAAAAACCCTATCTCTACTAAAAAATAAAAAAAATAGTTATGCATGGTGGTGCACACCTGGAGCCCAGCTACTCAGGAGGCTGAGGTGGAAGAATTGCCTAAACCTAGTAGGCGGAGGTTGCAGTGAGCTGAGAATGTGCCACTGCACTCTGTCCACAGCCTGGGTGACAGAGAGAGACTGTGTCGCAAAAAAAAAAAAAAAAAAAAAAAAAAAAAAAAAAAAAAAAAAAGTGGTTATCAGATTAGTGTCTAATCACTACTGTTTCCTGTTTCTTAAATTGCATGTTGTTTACATTAATTTTATTGAGATGAGTATGAACTAAATCTTCTGTTGGTGACAGTTGCTAATATATTTTGTTTGCAACTTGAATGTCCCCATTTAACTAGCCCGTGAGGACACACAGTATCATATTAAAATTAATACCTACATTTTATCAGTCTCTGAGTACTTACTGTAAAATGTCCACAAACATTTTGTTCCAGGGCACAAGTGCTATTACCACTTCATTATTTTTTAATTTATATGCACTCACAGCCTGAGAAATTGCTATTCTCTCAGAGAATTTCATGTCACAATTCTTGCACTGATGGTAAGAATTGAAGGTGAGCCTCTTCTCTCTCCCTGGAAGTGCCCTTTCCTACTGATGCTCAGCTTCTGTACCTGAAACTGGCTTGATGCTCTAGAATACTTTTTTTTCCTATGGTGAATGATTCCTGCAAAACTTTCTGCAATTGGCTTCTACTCCAAATCAGCATACTAGCTATGCAACTTGATTCTCACCTTTTCAAGTCTATCGGTCCCTCAGGTCTATCTCTGTGGCTCTAAATCATAGTGGTGGAAAGAAATTAATCTTTTAATTGTCATAAGCATCTTGGCAAATCTAATGATTAAAATTTTCATGTTTGGGAAAGGGGTTTCCGTCAAGTTCAAGTGCTCAAAATCACTCAAGTCCAGCAGATGCATGAATTAAGTGAGAAGCAGGGTAATTACTTTTGTAAATACAATCATTTAAAACTAGACTCTTCTCCCACCAAGATACTCAACATATTCTATTGCAAACATCAACTATGATCATTTTCTCATGACTGAACTTTTCTTGTGTCTTTAATCTCATATATTCATTAATAAATACAAATATATCCAAAATAGTTAATAGACTGATACTATTTTAAAATCTTAATAGTGATTACTTGGTTTATTATGACTGTATAATCCATCTTCTAAAGAAAAATGTAGGAATGCTTCAGTTAAAAAAAAAAAAAAAAAAAGAAATCCAGACTTGAAAGGTAAATTCGAAAACAAAACAAATCAAAAACAAAACAAAACACATGAGATTTTCAGAGGTGTCAGGAAAGAAATGACTGTGGCTTTAAAATTCTATTACCTGACCTAGTTTTGCTTTACCTGAGTGTCCATATATCTGTGACAATAGTAATTCAGATGTTCTTTCTATTTTCTGGAATTCTTTATAAGTAAAATTAGTTCAAATAAAATATAATACATAAAGAGGTAAAATCCAAAATGTTTTAAATTGCATTCCACAGATGTATAATTGGGATTTATTTGAACTCTGTATTACTTTACAATTACCTTCACAACAGTAGCAGAATGGTCTTTTAAATTTATAATTATAATAATTGAAATATTAAATAGCAGAGATGAATAATACCTGTGACAACCAATTGTTTGCTTACTTGTTTTTTTCAGTATATAGAAAGTATCACATTTGTCTAATAAGTACCTTGCATTATAATGTATTTATGGTGAGAATCATTTGCTCTTTTTCCTTTCAACTCTGTGTTCAAGCTACACGTTCTTTAGATATGCAGAAATATTTAATCCATGACTCTATGATCAACTTGAAATCTTATTTGCAAAATCCATTTAGTCTCTGCCCAGATAAAGCCATGTGTTCCTAGACTTAAAAATGTAAATAATTATCTCTCAGATAATCTGGACACCAGTTTCTTATATAGCATGTCAGAGGACTATATTTTGCTGGACCATAAAAGGTTTAATTGTTATTTATTAGCATAATAAGGGACTTTATTTACTAATATCTACCTGTAGTCAATAAAGCAAGCATTGATTAATTAATTCATTCATTCATCCACTAGGTATTAATTTAGCACCAGCTATGAGCTAGGTAGATTTCTAGGCCCTACAGAGAAAATTGATATCAAAATAAGCAAGTCCTTTTTCAAGTGCTACAGTAGGGGTGGGGGAGGAGACAGATAACAAACACATGAGCAGTTATTAAACAAAATGATTCTGGAGAGTACTAAATGCTGTGAAGAAGTTAAAATGATAAAATAATAAAGACTTCTGAAGATTGGGTTAGGATAAGCCTCTCTTAGAAGGTATCTTTAGAGACTGAAGAATGACAAAGAAACCATCTGACCATGAGAGAACATCATTCAAGAGAAAGAAAACAGACCACCACTAACAACAACAGCAAAAAGATGCACTGGGGAATTTCCAGTAACACTTTTGTTAACTCTCTTAATAGCTGATTTTTTTTTTTTTTTAGCAGTAGAACCTGAGCTTAAAACAGAATCTGAGCTTAAAACAGCAATGAACAGACTGGAATTCTAGGGTAAAACCAGCAAGATGAAATGTGATTGATACGAATATAAATAGTGCACATAAGTTCCCAAACCCAATTACACATCACAAAATGATATCCACGTGGCTTGACAGCTGTTCATATTCGAACAATCTAGGGATTCCAATGGACCACAAATTGGAGATTGCTCTTTGCTGTTCCTGACTGGAAAAAAAAAAAAAAAAAAAAGAAAGAAAAAGAAAAAAGAACCCAAACCAATGTGTATATATTACCCTTGGGCAGATTTCAGTCTCATTTAAAGTGTTATTACAGCTATTCAAAATGGAATAGCCTGCTTTGCAGGCAGAGAACTCACCCTACTGCTCAACTCAAAAACAGCAAAAAGAAGGAAGAAGGAAGGACACTCATCAGGACTTTTTGCAAAAAGAAAATTCTATGTTTCTTGGAGACTACTTTAAGACACTTTTTGGTTTCTCTAAGTCTTGTGACTTATTGTTTCTTTAATTTCAAGAAAATTTTCTCCATTTTTGTTATTTTTATGTCATTAATAAGAAAAAATGACATTGATATTTAAGGTAGATGGTAAAGTTTAGCAAAAGTTAAGTTTATTGAGACATCTCTCAAAATAGCAAATTGAAGTTTTAAATTCTTAAGCTATAGTATTAAAAGAATTTAGAATAGCATTAGGAGAAATACCTAATGTGGATGACAGAGAGATGGATGCAGCAAACCACCATGGTACGTGTATACCTATGTAACAAACCTGCACATTCTGCACACGCACCCCACAACTTAAAGTATAAAAAAAATTCTAGAAAGAACTTAGATTAAACTTTTAGTATGTTGTTGGCTAAGTAAAATACAAAATAAAAACAAATATATCTTGGCTTTGCCACATATTAGCTGTGTTAACATGGACAATTTACTTCTCTGCTCTTGTTTCCTCAGAATGAGGATGGTAACTTGTACCTGTCTGAAAAGATTGTTATAAGCATGAAGTTAGTTGCTGTATATAAAGCAGTTATAACAGTGCCTGACTATTAAATGCTAAGTAAGTGTTTGCTATCATTGTTGCTGTTATTATTAGATGTAATGGTACGCTCCGTTCTGCCTTCAGGAATTAATGACCAAGTTAATAACTGAGACACCTGACCAGCCAATCCCATTTCTCATTGACCATCTTCAGTCTAAACAAGGGAGCCGTGGACAACTTCAAAGAACTTTGTCTGGATCTGCAGCTCTATGGGCAGAAAGCGAAACATCAGGTAAATGAAGAATAGATATGCAGTTAATTTTGGATGCATTTAATGTCAAAATTTCAAAACTCCTTTTGATTCTAATAAGATAAATCTAGATGGATAGTTACCGAAGGTTTAACGTGTTCATCTCTGACCTTACCTAGATGCTAAAATTTGTCATGTTATTAAATTTGAATATATTGTATTATGCCTCAGAATACAAGAATCAGCATATTCCACTTTAATACAGATAAGATTTGGAGTTCCATAAAAAGATTTTATTCTATATGAATTCCAACTGGTTATCCTAAACTTATTTTTTAATGAATGATTTGAATTAAATGCTTAGAGCTTATCTATGTAGAAAGATAATAGTAGAGTTCTATAGGATTACTTTTCTTGTTGCCCAAACTGATGATTGTTCTTTATTTCTCCATGGCCCGGTTTTATTCTGTGTAGTAAACATTAGGAAGATTCAATCACTCTTTGCATCAGGAAACTAGTATTTCAAGTTTATAATGGCCTCATCTCCCCAGTAAACACTGGTAAGAGAATTGGATAGATTTGACCTCAATCTTTGCTCATAAAATGTGTTTACATGTTGGTCTGTTAGTTTGACATTTACTTTCAAATCCAAATCACCTCATACCTATTGCTTGAGTAAGCAACTTCTTGCCCAATTCTCGTAGGAATCCAACTATACTCCAAATGACTTCCCTTGGATGGCATTATCACTTCACCTGCCTCTTCATGCTTTATGGGGTCCGATGAAAGGATTTTAGTCTTCTTTGGTTATATCTTATATGAATGCCTTGTAGAGACCATGTCTCAAGGCCACACTAAAGTGGATAGAGAGTAGGGTATCCTCTGAAGAATGTAGACATCTGTACTGTTATTTATCCATACGAAAGTTATTTGCATCATACAGGAAGTTAGAATATGAACTTTTGGCATAAAAAAAAGAAAGAACTCTTACTTTTTCTTGACCTTAACTTTCTTGGGTTTAGATTCTAAGTAGAATGGGTAGGTAGGCAGGGGCTGGAGTTTGATGGTACCCACCACATAAATGCTGATCAGATGGGTATCTATGAATTGACTGTAGCTCATGTGAGTCCATATTTTATAAATCACAGTATCTGGAGAGAACTCTGCATTTTTAATCACACACGTTGAGTACCTCAGTGTTTATGTGTCAGAAGTCTGTGCATGGTTTAGCTGAGTCCTCTGCTTGGTCTTGCAAGGCTGCAGATGAAGGTGTTGGCCAAGTTACATTCTCATCTGGAGGCTGGTCTAGGAAAGAATCTGCTTTGAAGCTCATTTGGGCTGTTGGCAGAATTAATTTCCTGTGGCTATATGACTGAGATCCCTATTTTCTGACTGGCTTTCAGCCAGGACCTACTCTCATCTCCTAGATGCAACCCGGAGTCCCTGCCACGTCTCTCACATCATGGCAGCTTACTAATTCTTCCTCCTTTTCTTCTTTTTCCTCTTCTTCTCTTCCTCCTTCTCCTCCCCTTCTTCTTCCTCCTTCTTCCTTTTTCCTTTCTTATTCTTTAAAATAAAATCAGGGTCTTGCTCTATTGCCAGACTTTAGTGCAGTGGCATGATCATAGTTCTCTATAACCTTGAACTCCCGGGCTCAAGTGATCCTCCTGCTTCAGCCTCCCAAGGTGCTGGAATTACAGTTGTGAACTACCATGCCCAGCCAGCAACTTACTTCTTTAAAGTCAACAAGGGCATTTCTCTCATTCTAGTCTACTAAGATGGATCTTATATACTAGAATGTAATCATACCATTGGCATCTCATCACCTTTGCCATATGCTACTGTTTCAAAGCAAGTTAAAAGTCCTGTCTGCATTTGAGAGGTGGACAAAATGTGGGAGGAAACACCATGGGGCAGAGAGGTCATGGTTAATAACCACCATGTTATTCTATCAGTTCTCTTAATTCCTATTGATGAATTTTAGTTTCTTGTGGTTCATCTTAGTAGATAATTCCAGCAGGCTATTGGATGTGAGCCTAAAGCTTTGGGGATAGGTCAAATCAGGAGTCCCAGATGTAACCTTCAATATCATAAAGCTAATAGTAAGAATGAAAGAATAAAGGAAGATGTGGGTCAAATTTATACTCTATTGAGTATGGGATGGACTGGGGGAAGGCAAGTGTGAGATGATTTCAGGTGACCTAAATTTTATCCATTTATTATGTGGTGAGGGTTTTTGCCCAGACAAGTGGTTATGGGGTCAGATAGGGAAGACTGAAGTAAGTGCACCAATTATGGAAAGTCACCAAGAGAAAGGAAAAAAGAGTTGGCAAAGGAAAATTTAAAAAAGAATGTCATGCAGTTCTGGGGCCTAACTGAAGTTCAGGACATGAATTAATTACTATTAATGAATCATAGAAACTATGAGCAAGATTATTTTTCTCTAGCAGTGCCCAGAAGTTCTGGGAAGGGAGAGAGAAAATAGTTTGAGGGACTTTGAGAATTGTGGTTGTATTACTACAGCAAGGATGGGAGAACAGTTTTGCAAAAGGAATTAAGGATATTTGTGAGCAAACTATGGGTGATCAAGGTCTCTGAGAAGTAGAGAGTAAGTGAAGGGAGAGGTTCAGACAGAGAAAGCCAATCAAAACCTCCAGGAGGTCAAGATAGTGAAAATATGAGCAATGCAGAAGGATGCAGCTGTGCTGAAAGATTGTGATATTCGAGATCAAGATGTTTGATGGGGAATGATTCCAGATGAGAAAATCCCTGTGGGCAGCTTTAGTTTGAGGGTAACAGAAGTATCAGGGAAGTGAAACTTCAGAGTTGAGCAGGGCAAAGAAGTATGAGGCTTAATGCATGGTCTGTCTAAGGATAAAGAGGTCACCATAGTTTCATTTAAGTTATTGAAAGGACAAGAGACAGGACAAGACTTTGCCACTGTCTGAAGTAATGCTGAGATTAACCAGAGGCAGAAAAGATGGTGATAATGAAGAGTGATGAGCAGTATAGCTAGACGACATTTCCCACAAGAGAACAGGCACTTTTATTTTACTGTTGAGGCTTCTATCACAGAAGCATCACTGAAACAGGAGATCCAGCCCTGCCTCCACAGTAGTTGGTGGAACATGGGGCATGGGGCAAGAGCACCCACCATCCCAGGAAGCTGCAGACAAGGGAACACTATTGTGGGAAGAATGGGGGTTGTACTAAGACATGAAATGAGACATTTAAGGATGGAAGAGTGTTTATGTGGAAGATATGGCCCAGAGAAAGAGGAAAAATTTTAGAGGGAAAGTATGGCAAGAAGGAAGAAGAGAATAGCATAGATGAATTATTGGACTGAATGAAACTAAAGAGGTTATAATTGAATGATGGTAAATAATGCCAGTTTAAGCCCTGACTGTAACTTGGAATTATTGATTTTGGTGCATCTTCTTATTAGCTAGAAAATGCCTCAATATTCAAAGTGCTTGGGTATCATACCTTTTGGAAATATCTGAAGATATCCTCCTGTTGCTTTTAAATATTTCTAGCAACTTGGGACACAACATTTTCTATTTAAAAGTCTATCATTTAACATTGTGGAGGAGAATCTTGAAAACAGCCTTATTTTTATTCCTTTGTGGGAATAAAAAAGAAATTATTTTTTTACTTCTGATATTCAAAAGTTTTACTGGAATGTCAACTATTATTTTTCAGGAAAATATATTACGTGCAAATTGAGTCTTATTTACTGTTCACTGTTTTTCTCATTTCATTTGGCATTGTATTTGCCTTTCTTTGTTGACTCTCTTCTAGAGAAGTGTATCAAGAAAAGTGCTTTCTTTATATCACTGATTCAATTTTCTACACTCTCAGTTTTCTCTTTCTGGCTTTGAATGCAAATGTAAATGTTTGCATTGCATTTTAGTTTCCAGTTGCTACTTGCTTACCTAATCTTTTTGTTATTTCTGTACACAGTTACATTTTTAATCATGGGTTGGTTATCCTATCTCCTGTCTAATTTCTTTTTGCTTCATTGAGTTCACTTTGTTTATTTTTGCTGAGAAGACAAAATAATCACAGTCACATTCCAACATTTAATGACTTTTCATTATAAATATTTTTAAAATTATGATTACCTGTGCATTGTGAGTGCCATATTCTTGTTTTTAAATTAAATTATTCTTAAAATAGTATTTTCTCTTTTTATTCTAACTTAAATGAGAAATGTTCCATCTAGTTTTAGGTTTATCAACAAATAGTGTAGGTGGTCTGTTCTTTGTTCTCTCTCCACATAGTCTGGAACTATTTGGATTCTTTCAGAACTTTACAGAGGTGAAATCATGGTTGCTATTAAAATTTTCAGTATTCATTGAATACTTTAAGTTTCTGAAAAATTGATGCATGACTTACTGTCTCTTATCTCTTTTCAATGAACTAGATAAAAATATCATTGCTAGATTATTTGAATTAATATGGATGTTTTCTTGCTAGAAGTAGAGAATAAAGAAAGCCACAACATTAATTCATTTCTCTCTGGCTCATTTTAATATTCCTTTGTATCAGGAGATGCTATATTTTATGATCAAGGTTTCTTCTCCCATTACCTATGTTGCATTAGAGGAATTCATAATCCAAGAATGGATGTTGAAAGACAAATTCTGAAGATTGTGAAACAACGTAAGGAGATGACTCCAAGGTTGGGGTAGATACCTAGTCATCTTCCATTCTCTTTCTGACTGGCCTATGTTCTTTCTTAATGTTATCTATGGAAATACTTCCTGAGTTATAGCAGACCATGAACAATATTTAGGTTCCTAGTACTTTAGAATTTTCATGCCTTTTTGGCATTTAATAGGATTTTGGAGGTGGACAAATTGGGTCATGGGTAGTTAATTACAGCTTTAACATGAAAATTTGAGGAATTTATAATGGTGTGTATTAGTTATCTATAAGTGGGTGGCCAGAGAAAGACTTATGAGTCATCCATAAAGCTAGGATGGTTTTTAAATTTGTAAATTAAGACAAGAAGGCATAAAGAAATCCTAAAGGATGCCACATAGATTAGAGTAATGGAAGATAAGGAAGGAATAAATGAGCTCAAGAAAGAGTTATCAGGTGATATGGGGATGAGGAAAATGATTGTTCTGTGTAAAAACATGAAATTCTTGTAGAAGAAGTCAAGAGAGATGAACTCTTAGAAAGACACTTTAATTGTGGAATGGGCAGGACATTGACCACCTTCTAAGGGGAATTTCAAAAGAACGATATTGGTTGAATTGAATTGATCTTTCTTGCAATAGAAGACACATTGATTTAGGTGAATATCAATGATTTTATGTGTCATAATAGATAAGGTAGCATCAAGTGAGTGAAATGTACTAAAATGTTTGTTTTATTTACAACTGAACACAATGCTTTATTCCATGACATTCATAGAATCTTATTTTAAGTCATGGGAACCCATGCCTTAAAAAGACTTCAAAGTAATTTTGTAGTTTTGTTTGTTTGGTTGTTTGTTTTTGTTTTTAAGATAAAGTCTCACTCTGTTACCCAGACTGGAGTGCAGTGGCACAATCTTGGCTCACTGTAACTTCCACTTCCTGGTTCAAGCAATTCTCCTGTCTCAGCCTCCCAAGTATCTATGATTACAGGCACCTGCCACCACACCTGGCTAATTTTTGTATTTTTAGTGGAGATGGGATTTCACCATATTGGTCAGGCTGGTCTGAAACTCCTGACCTCAGGTGATCCACACACTTGGCTTCCCAAAGTGCTGAAATTACAGGCATGAGCCACCATGCCCAGTCAATTTCATAGTTTCATATGATATAATCTTAATCATATGCATATGTAAGCTGATTCGTATCAGATTTAAAACTCTAATTTACAGATGAAATTAGACAAGAAGTACTTTTGCATGTGTACATTATTTTTGATATGAGGTGACCTATATGTTTTGTCAAGTATATTTAATGATTTCATGGATTTGGTTTTTGCTCAATCTTGAAATCACTTTATTGGGCTTTTATATACCTTTTATTTTAACAGAATCCAAAGGTACAAGACGGGATTTCAGAAGCTATGATAAACCCTGGCAATTAAATGCAAAGAAGCCTAAAAAATCAAAAAGTGACCTTGCTGTGTCTAATATTTCTCCACCATCACTGGACTCCAAATCATGTAAGGAAGTTTCTTGTTCAAATGCTAGTCAAAGTATGTAAGTTTATGTTGTTAAGAAAATGAAGAAAATGTAGTAATTGAAGCTCAGTTTTTCATCTGATATTTCTGGCCTTTAATCCTAGTGAATTTCACTTTTACTCCACATTAACATTGATCTTTATTTATGTGTGTCTACTCACTAATATTCTCAAACACGTGTAATTCACTTAGACCTTTTTGAGTGTAATGTTACATGAAGAATATATACTGTGTGGAGATGGTCTCTTGCCTCTAAGAGTTGATTGTAGCATTATACCATATTGAAAGCAGTACCTACCTATATATAATGAAGTATATAAAAGCAAATTAAATTTCTTAGAGTAAAAGCAAATAAGATTTCTATTCAAAACATTTAATAAACTTTTTAAAATATTTCATCTGGGATTTTCCTGAAGTCCTACTCATTAATTTCTGTGTAAAAACATGAAATTCTTTAAAAAAAAAAAAAGTCAAGAAGGATGAACTCTTGGAAAGACCCTTTAATTGTCGAATGGGCAGGACATTGACTACCTTCTAAGGAGAATTTCAAAGTAACAATTTTGTTGGTTGAATTGAATTGATCATTCAGTTCAATTGAGAATCAATATATATTTATTCTCTTCCCTACTATTTTAATGTCTTTGTTTTTATGTTACTATAAAGGAATGACTTAGGCTAGGAATTTTATATGGAAAAGAGATTTATTTGGCTTATGGTTCTGCAGGCTGCACAAGAAGTACAGCACTAACATCTGTTTCTTGTGAAAATTGCAGGAAGCTTCCACTCATGGCAGAAGGTGAAGGGGAGCAGGCATCATATAGTGAGAGGAAGGAGCAAGAGAGATGGGAGGGAGGTGCCAGGCTCTTTTTAACAATCAGATTTTGTAAGAATTAACAGAGTGGGAAATTACTCCTTACCACGAGGACAACACCAAGCCATTCATGAGATATTGGCCCCCCATGACCCAAACACCTTCTACCAGGCCCCACCTCCAATATTGGTGCTCAAATTTACCATGTGATTTGGAGAGGACAAATATCCAAGCTATACCACCTAAATATCGCTTCCCTCTCAATGTCCCACTGCTTTAGTAGCTGCTGGGATTCTCCAGTGCTCTGCTACCCCCACATGTATAAACATGTCAAAAATCTCTGGAGCTTCTAGCAAATCACAGCTATTCTTGGAAGAAAAGAGAGCTTGCAAGCTGTTCTTATACATCAATTCCTTGTGCTTGTTACAGGGTGAGATATTTGATTTTAGTTTCAACAGAGAAAGGAGTAGGCAGAAAATATTTATCTTTGTTTGAAAATGTTTGAAAAACCACTATGTGCTAACTGGAATCTGCATCTGGGTCATTTGTGAAAGCAACTAAATTTAACTTTGTGAGTAGCTTCATTTACATAGTGGTACTCATAAAAAGTATTTCATTAACAACACCTAGTTCATCTGAAAATTATATGAAGTGTTAACAACTTCGAATGTTCTTTAGAAATTATGATCGTAACCAAATTGTCCTGCTTCACCAGTTTGGTATATAAATTAGGTCCCAACATTTTAAAAAATATATGTTAAAAATTTGCATGTCTTTTTTTACAACAGTACATCCAGTAATATCCAACACAGTGCCTATTTCAATTAATAAATGCTAAATGATAAAAATGAATCAAGGAAGATATAAAAATGAATAAAGTCTCAGTCTTCCTTTTCATAATGGATCCTACCTGTCATTTCACTCTCATTCTCTTCCAATGATAAGTTCAAAATCTTAGGAGATTACTAAATTATAGAATCAGTTCTGGATGCCAAAAGGCCTGCTCATTGTAGAGGTCCTGTGCTCTTTATAGGATGCTATCTTGTCACAGGGTATTACTGGTAGTCTGATGTCTTGACTATATTGCTTTTTACTCAGGTAATCTACTCCCAACCTCTAGTTTCACTAGACTGTTACCAAGCTTTTTAAAGCAAAAATAATAATGAAGTAGCATGTTTTTTTTTAAATAGCATATGTAGAATTAATATATATGACAATAAGAATACAGTAGATTTAGGGTTATTCATTGGAAAAGTATTGTTAAATTATTTTTGAGGTAATAAAATATCTTTGTACATAAATCATGATGAGTTAAAGATGTGTTTTTCATCTCTACAGCATCACTAAAAACTAGCACAAAATGCTTAAATTAAAAATTAGCAGATACATTAGAATGGGATGTGAAAAAAATTGTTCATCTTCCCAAAACAAAAGCAGGAGAAAAGTAACAGAGAAACAAAGAAAGGATTGGAAAAGTAGAAATTGGACACTAATATTGTAAGTCAAAATACAGATGTGCACACAATTATAATAAATGTAAATGTATTAAACATTCTAATTAAATCAAATATTGTCAGACTGAATAAAGAGTATAGATTTGTTAAAATGTAAGAAACATATTTTAAATCTGCAGATACAAACAGTTTGAAACTCTAACAAAAAGAAGCCTATATGGCTAAAGTAGTATCAAACCAAATAAAAATTCAAGATAAAGGGTATTACCAGAGATAAAGAGACTGTATCATAATTATAAAAGGTTTTTTGATCAAGAAGGCATAATAATACTAAAGGGTTATGTACCCAATAACAAAAGTTCTCAATATATGATACAAAAATTTATAGACCTAAAGGAAGACATAAACAGAATAAATGGACTGAAAAATATGGAAGATTTGAATAGGACTATCAACTAATTGACCTAATTGACATTGATAAACACTATGCTCAACAAAGTTAGTCACATGGAAAAACAAACAAACAAACATAACTTTGATCCCTACCTTAAATCATACCTGAAGAAAGGCAAAGAATTTTTAGAGATGTTCCAGTTACTATAGCTTATAACAAATCACACCAAGACTTTTTATTTTACATAAAACTAACATAAGATTAACTACTCTAAAATGAACAATTCAGTGGCATTCAGTACATTCACAATATTATGCTACCTAGTCCCTATCTAGTTTGAAAATATTTTCATCATCCCGAAAGGAAATCATATACCCATTCAGTAGTGACTCAATATTCCCACCTCCCACCAGGCCCTGGCAACCTGCTTTTTGTCTCTATGAATGTATCTATTCTGGGTACTGGCATAACTTAGAGATACTGTGGGTTCAGTTCCAGGCCATTGCAGTAAAGTGAATATCACAATGTCAGTCACACAATTTTTTTTTTGTTTCCTAGCACATAAAAAAGTTATATTTATACTCTACTGTAGTCTATTTAGTGTCCAACAGCATTATGTATAAGAAAACAATGTACACATTTTAAATAAAGATATTTTATTGCCAAAAAATTCTAACAATCATCTGAGCTTTTTATGAGTCATAACCATTTTGCTAGTGAAGAGTCTTGCCTTGATGTTGTAGGCTGCAGACTGATCAGGGTGGTAGCTACCGAAGGTGGAGGTGTCTGTGACAACTTCCTAAAATGAGTCAACAATGAAGTTTGCCAATGGACTAATGGAGTCAATGAACTCTTCTTTTCATGAAAAGGTTATTCATAGTACGTGATGCTATGTGGTAGCATTGTATGCAAAGTAGACTTCTTTCAAAATTGGTGTCAATCCTCTCAAACCCTGTCTCTGCTTTATCAACTAAGTTGATATAACATTTTAACAATGTTCACAACATCTTCACCTTGAGTAGATTCTATTTCAAGAAACCACTTTTTTCTACTCACCCGTAAGAACTCCTCAACCATTCAAGTTTTATCATGAGATTACAGCAATTCAGTCACATCCTCAGGTGCCGCTTCTATTTCTAGTTCTCTTGCTATTTCCACCCTATATTCAGTTACTTCCTTCACTGAAGTCTTGGACCTTTCAGAGTCATCCATGAAAGTTAGAATTAACTTCTTCCAAACTCCTATTTGTTGTTGTTGTTGTTGTTGTTGCTGTTGTTGTTGTTGTTGAAACAGAGTCTAGCTCTGTTGCCCAGGCTTGAGTGCGGTGGCGTAATCTAGGCTCATTGCAACCTCTGCCTCCTGGGTTCAAGTGATTCTCCTGCCTCCGCCTCCTAAGTATCTGGGACTACAGGCATGTGCCACCAAGCCTGGCTAATTTTTTGTATTTTTAGTAGAGATGGGGTTTCACCATGTTAGTCAGGATGGTCTTAATCTCCTGACCTTGTGATCCGTCCACCTCAGCCTCCCAAAGTGCTGTGATTATGGGTATGAGCCACTGCTCCCAGCCACAGACTCC
Organism: Saimiri boliviensis; assembly: GCF_048565385.1. Classification (NCBI taxonomy): domain Eukaryota; kingdom Metazoa; phylum Chordata; class Mammalia; order Primates; family Cebidae; genus Saimiri; species Saimiri boliviensis. Next base: position 20,854,445 of record NC_133463.1, read on the forward strand.
TATTAATATAGATATTTTGATCTCCCCCATGAATCGTGAATGTTCTTAATGGCACCTAGAACGGTAAATCTTTTTAATGAAAATTTTCAAGTTACTTTGCTCCCAGATCCATCAGAGGAATCACTGTCTATGGCAGCTATACCCTTATGATATGTATTTCTTAAGTAATAAGACTTGAAAGTACAGATTACTTCTTGATTCATGGACTGAGAAATATATATTGTGTTTACAGACACGAAAATATTAGTCTCCTTGTACATTGCCATCAGCACTCTGCAGTGCGTTGTCAATAAGCAGTAACATTTTGAAAGGAACCTTTTCTTCTTAGCAGTAAATCTCAACATTGGGCTTAAAATGATCAGTAAACCATGCTGGAAACAGATGTACTGCCATCCTAGCTTTGCTATTTTATTTATAGAGCACAGACAGAGTAGATAATAGCACAATTCTTAAGGTTCCCAGGATTTTTGGAATGGTAATTAAGCATTGACTTCAACTTAAAGTCACCAGCTGTGTTAGGCCCTGACAAGAGAGTCAGCCTCTCCTTTGAAACTTTGAAGCCAAACACTGACTTCTCTCTAGCAATGAAAGTCCTAAATGGCATCTGCTTCCAGCATGAGACTGTTTTGTCTACATTGAAAATCTGTTGTTTAGTGTAGCCACTTTCATCAATTATCTTAGCTAGATCTTCTGGATCACTTGGTGTGTCTTCTCCATCAGCACTTGCTACTTCATCTTGCACTTTTATGTTATGGAGAGGCTTATTTCCTTAAATCTCAAGAACCAACCTCTGCTAGCTTTCAACTGTTCTTCTGCAGCTTCCTCAGCCTTCATGGAATTGAGGAGTTACGACTTTGCTTTGGATTAGGCCTTGGCCCAAAATGGCGTGGCTGATTTGATCTTCTATCCAGACCATTCAGACTTCCTCCATATCAGCAACAAAAGACTCCTTCACTTTCTTATCATTTGTGTGTTTACTGAAATGGCACTTCTAATTTTCTTCAAGAACTTTACATTTGCACTTACAGCTTGGCTAAATGTTTGGCACAAGAGGCCTAGCTTTCAGCCTACCTGTCTTTCAACATGCCTTCCTCTCTAAACTTAATCATTTCTATCTTTTGATTTAAAGTGAGAGACATGCAACTTTTCCTTTCACTTGAATGCTTAGAGGCCATCGTAGGGTTTTAAATTGGCCTAATTTCAAAATCAGGGAATAGAGAAGCTCAAAGTGAAGGAGAGAGGTGAGGGACTGGCCGGTCAGTGGAGCAGACAGAACACACACGTTTATTGGTTAAGTTCACCATCTTACATGGGTGTGGCTGTGGCACCTGAAAACAATTACGATAGCAATATCAAAGATCACTGACCACTGGTCACCATCACAGATGTAATAATAATGGAAAAAATTTAAAATTTTGTGATACTTACCAAAATATTACACAGAAGCACGAAACAAGCACATGCTGTTAGAAAAATTGAGCTGATAGATTTGTTAGGAAATAAAAAGAACAAAGTATCTACAAAGCATAATAAAGTGAAGTGCAGTAGAATAAGGCATTCCTGTACATCATATGAATGAAATCACAATGTAAAACCTTTTGTCTTTGACTTACTTTACTTAGCATGTTTTTGTGGTTTATCCACATTGCAGTGTGTACACTACTCACTACTTCAGTCCTTCTCATGGCAGAATAATATTCCATTGTGTGGTTAAATCACGTTTTGTTTATCCGTTCATCTACTGACGGGTATTTTGTTTGTTTCTGTCTTTTAGCTATCTCGAATCATATTGCTATGATGATTCATATATAAGCATTTTTATTACCTGTTCATTATTTGGATAATAATTGGTAATATATAATATAGATAATATAATAATTTATATTACTGTGTAATTGATTTGCTGGGTTATATGATAATTCTCTGTGTAACTTCAACGAGCTGCCAACTGTTTTTCAAAGAAGCCACACGATTTCACATGCCTACTATCAATGTATAGTATCTTTAGCAAATCGTATTTTCCTTTTCTTCCTTTTCTTTAAAAAAAAATATTATAGCCATCCAAGTGGACATAAAGTGGACAAGACATTGTTGTCTTGATTTGCATTTTCCTAATGGCTAATAGTTTTCAGCATCTTTTCAAGTGCTTCTTGGCCATTTTAATATCTTCCTTGGAAAAATGTCTATTCATACCCTTAGCTCATTTTTTAAGTGAGTTATTACTCTTTTTATTCCTGAGTTATAAGAGCTTTTGTATACTGGATACTAGATCCTTATCAGAGATATGATTTATGTTTTTTTTTTAATTTGGGGAATTATGTTTTTACTTTGTTAATAGTGTTATGTACATTAGTTTTTAATTTTGATGAAGCTCAATTTATCAATTTTCCTTTTTTTTGCTTGTGTTTTGATGTCATATCTAAAAATCTCTTGCCAAATCCAAGGTCATAATGACTTATCTGACTTATCTCTATATTTTCTTTGAAGAGTTATAGTTTATACTTTCACATATGGATAGTTGTTCATTTTGAGTTAATTTTTGTATATAGTAGATGCTGATTGTTCAACTCCATGTTTTGCCATGTGGCTATTCAGTTGTCTCAGTACCAGTTTTTTGAAAATACTGTTCTTTCCTCATTGAATGATCTTGTCACCCCACTGAAAATCAATTGACCATGAATATGATGATTTATTTTTAGTCTCTCAATTCTATTCCATTAAGCTACATGTATATCCTTTTGTGAGTACCACACACACTGTTTTGATCACTGTAGTTTTGTAATAAGTTTTGAAATTGAGAAGTATGAGTCCTCTGACTTTGTTTTTCTCTTTTTCTCTCTCAGGATTGTTTAGGCTACTCTGAGTGCCCTGAAGTTGTATATGAATTTTAGAATCAGTTGTTTAAAATATTTCTACATAAAGGCCATTTGGATTTTCTTAGGAAATACATTGAATCTGTGGATCACTTTGGAGAGCATTGTGACCATAACAAAGTTTTCAATTCATAAACATGAAATGTCTTCATTTATTTAGATCCTCTTTAGTTTTTTAAACAAGGTTTTGTAGTTTTCAGTGTACAGGACTAGCATGTCCTTGGTTAAATGTATTCCAGAGTATTTTTTTTTCCTTTAAATACCATTATAAATGGAATTGTTTCTTATTTTCCTTTGTAGATTGTCATCACTAGGGTATAGAAATGAAACTGATTTTTCTGTTTTGATCTTATATCTCAAAATTTTGCTGAACTAGTTCATTAGTTCTAACATTTATTGTGAATTCTTTAGAACTCTCTAAAGATCAAATTATGCTATCTGATATAGAGATAGTTTAACTTCTTCCTTTCCAATTTGGTTGCCTTTTATTTCTCTTTTCTTGCCTAATTGCTTCAGCTAGAATTCCAATACACGGTTGAGCAGAACTCATGAAAGCAGGAAGGTATCCTTTTCTCATTATTCATCTTAAAGGAAAGGCTTTTGGTTTTGTATCATAGAGTATGGTGTTAACTGTGAGTTTTTCCAAAATGTCTTTTATCATGTTGAGAAAGTTCTATTCCTAGTTTGTTGGATATTTTTATCATGAAAGTGTGTCATTTTTTTCCAGTTCTTTTTCTCCATCAATTGAGATAATCATACAGTTTTTCTTATTCTATTAATGTGAAATGTTATATTTCATAATTTTCTTAAATAATCTTTGAAGTTCTAGGACAAATACTTGGTCATGATCTATAAACCTTTTAAAATGCTACTAGATTTAGTTTGTTACTCTTTTATTGAGGATTTTGCATCTACATTTATAAAAGATGTTGGTCTGTAATTTTTTTCTTGTGATGTTTTTATCTTTGTTACTGGGGCAATGCTAGCCTCTTAGAATAAATCAGAATGTGTTCCCACTTCTTCATTTTTTTGGAGGAATTGATAAAACTTAGTGTTAATTCTTCTTTCAATACTTGGTTGAATTTACCAGTGAAGCCATTTTATCCTGGTCTTGTCTTTTTTTGGGAGATTTCATTACTGAATCAGTCTTTACTTATTATGAGTCTATTATGATTTCCTCTTGAGTTTATTCTATTTCTTCTTGAGTCGGTAGTGGTAGTTTGCGTGTTTCTAGAAAATTTCCAAGTCATCCAGTTTGCTGGCATACAATTGTTTATAGTATTTTCTTATACTACTTTTTAATTTTCTTAAGATTTGTAGTAATATCTCACTTTTATTTCTAATTTTAATAATTTGAATTTTCTTTTTCAATCAATCTAGCTAAGGATTTGTTAACTTTTAAATCTTTCTAAAAAACTAAACTTTGCTTTTGCTGATTTTCTCTATTTTTTTTTTCTATTTCATTGATTTCTGCTTTAATCTTTACTATTTTCATCCTTTTGCTAACTTGGGTTTAGTATACTCTTCTTTTTCTACTTCCTTAAGGTGAAAAGTTAAGTTATTGATTTGACATCTTTCTTCTTTATTACTGGGGAAATTTACTGCTGTAAATTTCTATCAGCACTGCTTCCACTGCATACTAGAAGGTTTGGTATGTTGTTTTCATAATTTTTTGTCACAAAGTATTTTCTAATTCATCTCGTGATTTGTTCTTTGTCTCATTCATTGTAAATGAACATGTTGTTTAATTTTCTCATATTTGTTAATTTTCCATTTTTCTCTTTCCTTTGACTTCTAGTTTTATTCTTTTGTTGTCAGAGAATATACTTTGTATGATTTCAATCCTTTAAAATTTTTGACTTATTTTATTGCTTAACATAAGATCTCTCCTAGAGAGCATTCCATGCGCACTTGAGAATAATGTGTGTTCTTGTTAAGCAGAATGTTCTGTATACATCTATTAGGTCTTACCGGCTTATAGTGTTGTTCAAGTCCCTCACGTCTTCTGTCTAGTTGTTCCAGTACTGAAAGTGAGGATTTTAAAATCTCCTACTATTGTTATATGGCCCTCTAAATCTCTTTAAATTATGTCAGTTTTTGCTTCCTATATGTTAAGGCTCTGTAGCTAGGTGTTTGTATGTTTATAATTACTATATCTTGATGGGTTCTCCTTTTTATCAATATGTAATGCCCTTCTTTGCCTGCTAAAAGGGTTTTGTCTTAAAATCTATTTTGCTTATTATTAGTGCAGCTACCCAGTTCTCTTTTGGTTAATATTTGCATGGAATATCTGTTGATGATTATTCCTTTTTTATTCTTTCTCTTCTTTTAGTATTACCATCATATATCAGCATGTCATACATGTTGATTAAGTGAGAAAAGTCTTGACATCTCAATCAATAACTGACTGCTATTCAGTGCAAATTTCCATCTATTTTTTACTGTAAATATAATGAAATTAAAACTCTTTTGGAATAGAAAGATATTTTCGTAACTAAAATACTGCCTGGAATAAATATTTGTAGAATAAAACCAAAAAGCTTTCTGACTATTTTTCATATGTTTTAAAGAAAAAAGGAAAAAGACATAAATATTTTAATAGTCATTAACATCTGTGGGTAGAAAAAATAGTTATCAATTTATTTTTTAAAACATATTTTTGTCTAAAATGTACTGAAAATAGCTACTATATATTAATCAGATGAACTTTCTGAAGAAAAAAGCGACTTCTTAGCCCATTCTATAGATTATGAGCTTGATAGAATATAATCTCTTCAGTGCAAAGTATTTTGTTACCTTAATCCCCATGTATCTAGAATAGTGCTAAACACATAATTTATGCTATGTGAATGAGTGCATAAGTGCTTGAATGAATAAATGAGGATAATGTAATGATGGATTTATACTAAAATATATTCTAGCCTTTATGTGTTATCAGTTTAGAAATTGTGCATTTTCAAATAACCAAAAAATAGCACTTAAGCAATTCAAGCTGGCATAGGAACAAAGATCTGCAAGGTGACATTATATTATCAATCTTTAGTAGTTGTGTGTCCTAGGTAAGATAAGTAGGGTTTGATAAAGGTTTTGCCTTGTAAAATTAATATTTCCACTAGTTACCTATTGTATGGAATGGCTGCAGATCATGAGTAGAATTTTGGCAAAAATGACAAGAAAGATATTGTCTATCAATTTTCCGTGCATGATAGTGAATGCTGATCCTTTATAACCATTTCAAATTTGTAATCCAGATGAGAAAATTGAGGTAAATATGTTGGTTTAGGTTGAAACCAAAATTAAAATCAACTCTCAGTTGTTTTATTTATGCTTTTGCATTTAAGGGAGCATTTCTCATTTTTTAAAAAAATGCATTTAGCACAGAATATACAAAGAGAAATAGCTGGATATTTGTAGACTATCACAATTTTAGGGAAAAAAAAGTATATGCATACATATGTGTATAGAAAGTACAGACTACATGAAAAGAAAAAATGAAGACAGAAGAACAGTGGCTGAAAAATCATGATATGGAAATACAGAAGGCAGGAGACAGGTAGTAATTATCTCATTATAATCAGTTTTCAGTATGTCATAAACTATAGTACTGGGTATATTTCCTGGCATATTTAAAATGAAAGTAGAGTGCCTGCGGAGTACTTTCAGATAAGAACATTTATTAAATTTTAGAAAACAGAGTTGAAAGTTATTTTTGTTCAAAAGAAATATATAAACAGTATCTCAAATGTGATGTGGAGAAAACGGTAAATTTAATTTTACATTCATAGACACTATTAGTGGAGGTCATATTGAGTCAGAATTTGATGATTATAATAAAGAATTGCTCAAAAATTAGCCCTCATTAATATACAATAGGCAGCTTTGTAGCATAGTGTCTTCAGGGAAGACTGAGGAAAAGTCATCTGCAAGGTGCTGTGGGTGGCCTCCTGCACTAGAGCAAGCTCTACCTCTGTGACCCCAAAGACTCTCCAATCTCAGATTCTGTCATATTCTCCTATAGGTGTTATTACATAGTTGACACTGTTCTGTTTCTCGTTTTCCCTGTGGATATTTTTTAAAAAAAAAAACATTTTTAAACAGTAGCCCTTTACTTTTAAGCTATAGGATGACTTAAATAAGGTTTTCGATCTATCAGAGAATTTTAGAGATGTCCTCATCCAAAGACAGTATACCAGCTTAATGACTTCCCAAATTTCTTTCCATTACTTGTCAAAACAGCTTTTTAAATCACCCATCCTACTGATTAGATCCTGATTATACCATGGCTTTGGTTGTCCTAGATTTGGTTCCCATGATAAGTTACACAAGATAAGTTATAAAAGAAAAGCTATTGTATGTCTCATACTGTCACAAGCTACAAAAACATAAAAAGAAATTGATCTTAGTTCCTCTCAAAAGTTGTCAAGGAAAAGTTTTTGGGTGTTGTATTAATTAGTTCTCTATTGTACAGCGTATAATTTTCCCAAAACTCAGTGGCTGAAAACAGCAACAATTTTTGCTTTCTCATGATTCTGTATGTAGACTGGCTGGTTCTTCTGCTGGCCTCACCTGACATGCCCACGTGGTGCAGTCATTGGGTAGGTTGTCAGGTGCTGGGCTCAGCTGGGGTGATGGGAGGCTGGGCTGTGTCTGGTGGGTATCTGGGGATATTGACTCGGACTTAAAAAAAAAAAACCTATGTTCTTATTTTGTAAATTAGAAAGAAAAAATAAAGAGAGACCTTGATAGCATATAGTGATTAACAGAAAATGAGGTCGTGCAGTGATACAGATTGCAGATTAGAGAAATTATTCAAAGATTAACAAAAGTGTCAAAGTTTTGAAGAATCTGATACAAATATTGTTTTCTCCACTCTGTCATCTGAACTTCTCTCTCTTGAACCTAGATTTTTCCATAGGCTTCACCTGGGGAATGGCCAGTGAGGTAGCAGTCATGGGTGTGGAAGTGTTTTCTAGATTGATTATGGTCACTGTATCTACACTCTGCTACTAGCACACTGGTGTGTTAATTTTAGCTTATATCCCTGTCCCAGGGTCTCTTAAATCAAGAAGCTCAGATGAGGCAGCTGCATTCATTTTTAATTTTTAATTTCTAGGTTTATTTAAATTACAGAAGTAGTATTGATTTATTTTGACAATTTAAAATATACAGACCCGTAGAAAGAGAAATAGTCTCCTTCGCTTGTCTCCCTCAAATGCTACTACCCTAGAAATAGTATGCATCTTTGTATGTTCTTTTCTTTGTGCATATTAACAGATATGAAATGGATGGGTTGGTTTGCTGTATAAAAATGGCCTTAAACTGTACATATTCTTAAGCAATGTATTTTTATTATTTTAAAATAAAATGTCTGGCTATTATTAAAAAGAAAAATAAGAGATGTTGTCAAGGATGCAGAGAAAAGGGGACTCAGGGTACTGTTTTTATTTTTATTTTTTGACATGGAGTCTCACTCTGTCACCCACGCTGGAGTGCAGTGGCACAGTCTCAGCTCACTGCAACCTCTGCCTTCCAGGTTCAAGCAGTTCTCCTGCCTCAACCTCCTGCTCAGCTGAGACAACAGGCGCCTGCTCCCATGCCCAGCTAATTTTTGTTTGTTTGTTTGTTTTGTTTGTTGTTGTGTTTGTTTGTTTGTTTGTTTGTTTAGCAGAAACGGGGTTTTACCATGTTGGCCAGGCCAGTCTCAAACTCTTGACCTTGTGATCTGCCTGCTTCTGCCTCCCAAAGTGCTGGGATTACAGGCATGAGTCACTGCTCCTGGCTGAAAAAGGAACTCTTATACACTGTTAGTGGGAAGGTAAACTAGTATAGTAACTATGGAGAACAGTATGAAGAGTTCTCAAAAACCCTTAAAATAGAACCACCATTCAATCCAGCAATCCCATTACTGGATATCTACCCAAAAGAAAATCAAAGAATATTTCCAAAAGATACCTGCACTCACAGGTCTATTGCAGCACTATTCACAATAGAAAAAATGTGGAATCAACCTAAGTGTCCATCAGTGGATAAATGGATAAAGAAAACGTAGAATGTATACACAATGAAATACTATTTGGTCATTAAAAAAAAAAAGAATGAAATCACGTCATTCTCAGCAACGTGGTGAAACTGGAAGTTATTATCGTAAGTGAAATAAACCAGGCACAAAAAGACAAATATTGCATGTCATCATTTATATGTGGGTACTAATAAAGCTGATTACCTGGAGGTAAGGGATTGAAAGATAGATAACAGAGACTGAGAGGATGATTGGGGATGGGGGAAAATGAGAGAAGTGGGCTAAAGGGTAGTGTAAGCATATGGTAAGATAGAAGGAATAAATTCAGTGTTTGATGGAAGAGTAGGATGACTATAGTTAACACAAGTATTCTCTCAGTGGATGCACACTCTTAAGTGTTGGTTAAATATGTACTCTATGTTGACATTATGATTAATTAACATTGTTTACAGTTAAGCCATACAGTGACTTGATCACTATGTGTTGCATACATGTAACAAAATTTCATATATACCTTATATATTTGTACAAATACAAATAAAAAAGAAAATGTACTGTGGAAGTATCTTTATGGTAAAATACTTAGATTTAACTTGCCTTTTAAAATAAGTGTATACAGTGTGAATGTGAGATAATTTATTCAACCATTCCTTCATTGAAGGACATTTAGATTATTAACAGGATTTTGCAGCCACAAACTATTTGCTGAAATAAATGAAGTCTTGTACTTTCTGTGAAAATAAACAACTTTGTACATATGTACATGAATACAGGTGCTTTTATTTCTTTATGATGAGTTTACCAGACATAAGATTGCTGGGTCACAGGGTCAGTGCACTTTTCATCATAATATATATTGCCAGGTTACTTTATATAAAGGTGACGGAATGATATATTTCATTAGTTGGCGATTACTTCCTATGTCCTTACCATATAAATACTTTTTTAAAAATTTATTTTATTTTTATCAAAACTTAATGGCACATGATTCAAAAAAGTTTAAGTAATACTATGAGGCAGTAGTGTCCTTTTTTCTTCCCAACTCGGCTCCTAACCTGCAATCACTTTCACGTCTTTTAGGTGTTGCTTCTGGTTCCTAAATCTACACAATCAAACGAAAGGCTCTCTTCCTTTTTAAATCTGAGGCATTATCTCTTGATCTCTTTCATACCTTGTGCCCCAACCTCTAACCCCATCTCATCCTGGTTGTATAGTAATGCAGTTATTTCAAATGTTGATTAAATATGTACTCTACATTGGTATTATGATTAATTAATTAAAATTGTTCGCAGTTAAGCTATACGATGTCCAACTATTATTTTTTTTCTAGAATTGATAGTTCTTTTGCTTTTCTGTTTGCTTTGTTTACTATGTACCCATCACTAATGCTTTGCCAAACCCTGCCCAAAGAGTTAAACCTCAGTATGATCAGACACCACAAGTAATCTTAACTTCTATTTTATAGTTATTCTTTATTTTAAAAATTTTAGAGCCTTCTCTTCTGAAGCCCTCTGTCCTCTTGCTCCATGCTTGACTCCTTGGTTTCTAGACTTTCTCTCAGCTGCCTTTTGACAATGCGTTTCACTACCTTCTTGAGAATTCCCCGTTCCTTTTTCTCATTGGGGGGTGGAGGTCACCTGTTTCCTGAAATCCAAGTCTTACCATTTTTTTATTTACTTGCTCATTTTGGTAGAAAACCTCTACTAGGAGCTTTCTGAAAAAGGATCCTTTTCCAAGATAATTTTTTCAGTTCTTCAAAGTATCCTCACTGGTTCCTCAGTTGGGTATATATTTCTAAGAAGTACTCTATAGTGGGAATTTGGAAGGAATTGCTTCTCTGTCTTCTTAGGCCAAGCGTTGCCATTGAGAAGTCTGGCATCAAGTTGATTTGCTATTTTTGCCCCTGAAAAGTTTTACAATGTTTTCTTTATTGCCACTATTAAAACATTTTTTTTGAAAATATGCCTTGACTTGTGCTGGACATTTAATGGGCCCTTTAAAAATGAAAAGCAATTAAGTTCTTATATTATTATTATGTTGACATTGTTCTCCTGGACAGAAGCTTTAAATTTAAATAGTGTGATGTGTTGATTTTCATGGAATCCCTCTGTTCAGAGACTTAGGTTTCAGTTTTCTTTTGCCTTGCAAAATCCAGTTACCTCTCTTATCCATCCATGTAGCATCTTCTCTCAAAATATATTGCTATGTCTCACCTAATAATGTCTTCTCTGTTAGTTCAACTAATTCTTTGAAGAAAAAACATCCCTTCACTGTAATGTCATTTCAGTGGGAACTTGGGGACACATGAGGATAAATACATATATTTAGCCTCCTATGAATGCTCTAAAATATTTACTAAATAATTACCAGTTGCTGTTAAGGAAGTTAGTGTTTTTTAAAGCTGTTGACATAATACACAAATACACTTTACTTGTGTGTTTCTCCCTGTGTTATAGAAATGATTAGGTTTAAGTCAATACCTGAATTTTCTTTTTTCTATAAACTCCACCACACTTCCCTTTACCTTTTCAGTTAAAATATTTTCTTTAAATCTGGCTTCATATCTTCCCCTCTGTTTTCTCACAAGAAAACCATCTGCAAGATAAATATTTTTTATTCTATACATTGATCTCGGTACAATCTTTCACATAATGATGAATAGTTTGTGTCATTACATAGCATGCTTATGAAATTACCATTTTTTTTAAACATAGTGCCAAGGTCAGTAGAGCATCCAAAGTGGAACTGGAGGACTAAACCACAAAGCCATGATTTTGATGAATTGAATCACATCCTTCAAGAGAGCAAGAAGCTGGGGAAAGCCCTTGAGAATCTCTCTCGAAGTAAGTTCATTTACTTGATTATAATTGAAACTCCTAACCAATATTAAAGCAGAAGCATTCATTACTCCTGCCAATAACCCATTTCCGACATCCTCATTCTAATTCTGCGAGAGGCTGAGGAGTTCTAAGGGCATGATATTGCAAAGGAACTTGATTTTGCACATTATACCGATTCTTGAGTAGACTGATCACATGGAGTAGAAAGAGCTGTACAACCCCTCAAAGCTGTTTGGCTGCAACATTTCCACAGGGTTTCTGTTATCCAGATTAAATGTGCACCTAATGGTATCTTCTTCATTCTTTTCTTTGGAAACATGCTTTTTTGCATCTTTCTAATTAATAAACATATTCATTGCCTCTGTGAGTTTTTGATGTCTGTAAACTTCTTAAGGATGGTAACTGGACCAAATTCTTTCTTCCTAGAATCTTTTCAGAGCCTAGCACAATGCCTAGTGATTTTTTTTTTTTTTTTTTTTTTTTTTTTTTTTTTAAGGAAAGCAGCATCTCTGTAATCTGAGGGCCTAGGTTATGGTTTTGCTCTGCCATCTATGACATCAATAATCTCAGGTAAATCATTTAACCTCCATGAGCCTTGGTTCACTCATCTCCAAAGCAGAAAGACATGATTGTGCCTCCTTCTTCTGGTAGTGTGAAAGTTTAAAAATGATACATTTCAAGTAAAATATTTTTAAATAACTGTTGTAATAAGAATAGGCAATTAAATGATTATTTTGATTTAATTAATGCATTTATATATGCAGCTATACATATATACTTTATGGTTTTAGTAGTGAGTTAAAAGTATTCCTGAATTTCTTTGGTTCCCTTAAGTTTTTCTTAATTTTAAAAATTAGGTACCTTTAGAAGCACATTAATGCCATGGCCTCACCAAAATTTTCTTTTGTTGCCATTGAATACTAAAGATTTTCCAGTGGAAAGTAGTGAGAACACTAGCAAATTCTAATGGATTATATTTTAGGATCTCTAAAATTTAATCCAAGTAAAATTATTTTAGTAGCAGAGTTTTACTAATTTCATGATTTTTATCTAAGGTAAACATTGTCATGGTGCATTTTGAAAGAAGTCTATATATATACATATATATATATATATATACTAATTATAATTATACATTTTTACATTTGGTATTTTATATATGTTTGTGTGTGTGTACAGCTTTAGTTTTTTCATACCTCTTCATCGCTCATTAGAGCTTTCTTCCAGTTTTTGTGCAGTGAACCCTTTTCAGAAGTTAAGCTGCCTTATCACAGGATGTTATGTCTTGCAATTAATAAAAACCCTGTGGATTCAAGAAACCTCCATGTTTGGTTAAATTTCCTGTTGTAGAAAATAACAGTAAAGTAAGTTTTCAGCTTATTACTATATTATGTTCGTGAAAACAGCCTGATCCTCTTCATATGGCAAAGGCACATAGTCACATTTATGAGTCTTAGCCTTTGGGGCAGAGCTTTGGGGCTCTTTATAGCCTCTAAATTTACGTAACAACCTGAACTAAGAGAAAGATGATTGAAGAATGTGCCTGACCATTATAAAGACTTTCAAATACACAATTTATCATCTTTGTCCTTTAAAATGTGACATCTGCATTTCAAACGCTTGTTATACTGTTGTTAACTTGTAAGACAGTATTTGCTCTGTTCCCCTAAATTTTTAATATAGGGATTTGACTGCATTTCAATTATGTAGTTGCCCACATTCGTTAGCAGAAGTGTCAGAGCTCCTGTGGACCCAGAAAACCTGACTGTGGCCTTTCAGGTTGTCTTACCCAATTGGGGATGCTATTGCATAATACTGTAGCCTGGGTGACTTATCAACAATAGAAATTTGTTTCGTATAGTTCTGGAGGATGGGCAATCTAAAATCCAGGTGCTGGTACCTTTGATATCTGATGAGGACCTGTTTCCTGGTTCCATAGATTGTATAGCCTAGCTGTGTTCTCACATGGTGGAAGGGACAAGGCAGCTCTCACAGGCCTCTTTTTAGAAGGGCAGTAATCTCAATCATGAAAAAGGAGCCTTCTTGTGCTAATCATCTCCCAGGCTCCACCTCCTAACAACATTACCTTGTGGATTAGAGTTTAGCTTATGAATTTTGGAAGAACACCAACACTCAGATCGTAACACAGGTGAAGCCTTGCAACTGAGTCCTATGATCAGAAGCTAGTGAGCCATGTTTAATACTTGCAGGGCAGCCTGGAAAAACAATAAAGACCATCCTTGGTCATCAGAGTAGAAGAGATACAGATATAGGACATTACTCTTGGGATAAAATCAGGGCCAAAAAAGCTATCAGGTGACTCCACAGTGAGACCAGAATGAAGTGTCATAGTCAATTCCTATAGATATAGTAGAGGGTTGCTTTTGGCTTCACTTAATGGTTTTAAGGGATGCTATTTTTGTTAGGGTATTCTGGTGGGATTTATGTGGGTTCAGAGGATGGTTGGTTACATGGGGAAGAATTGTTCTTTTTTTGACTATTTTTCTGAGCAAAATGATACTTCCTTGGAATGACTTGAGTTTCTATGATTTTCTGGATCTGAGCTTTACTGTTGAATTGTCTGAGGCACAACGTGTTTACTACCGAGTTCTCAACATGCCAGCCCTGGTCAGTAGATGTGAATTCAAATGCAGCTTTACTGATTGCTGATGTTTATCAGTCTAGCTGCCCAGAGTTTAGCTATATTAGTGGCAGTCCTACTTCCTCCATCTTGAACCAGGATGTAATTTATTTTTATTTTACTCTTATAATAGTTTCAGCTTGTTAACTCTTTTTCAAACTTGATAGTAACTTTATTACCCATTGTTTTAATTACTAGGCAGACATAGGGGTGGGATTTTCCTCCAGGCATTGTCATAAGGAATACTCCATGTCTTGATATTGTGGACCTTTTTTTCCAGTGGCACAGCCATTGATGCAAAAGATTGAAAGTTTTTAGTGATCTAATTTTAATGTAGTCACTGAGGAGAATTCACTTTATCTTAGTTGTACAGTCTGAAAAAATCCTACATATTTTAGAAGTATTTTTAGTTGAGATTGACAGCAAATAATCATTTACATCTCTCAAAATGATAGTTATATCAACTCATCCACTAGATACACACACACACACACACACACACACACACACACACACACGACTCAAATTTAACACCAGGGAAGGCTAGATGGTCTCTTCAGTTTGCAAACATGATTTCAGTTTCAGTAACAACTGTGTCATGCTCTTTTTGTGGCTTTTCTTCAAACCTTTCATTGTAACATTTTATCTTAAAGTCAGTCATGAATTGTGACAGTCTTCATGATACTGCTCTCTTGTAAAGGCAAACATGTTAGAATATCTCACAGCAGCTTGTATTGCCACACAGTTATGATTAAGTAAGCATAGTGGGCTTTTGGTGCCTTGATTCCTCACTTTGTAGCATTTCTGTACTTTCTTCTCACATTACCTTTTTCTTCCCAGGAGCTTGGACTCTTACCTATTCCTTCAAGTATTTGTTCCCATCTCAAGAGTCATTGACTGCTTCTTCTTTGAGGCCATGATGGGGTAGCTGTCTGATTCTTTATCTTCCTTTAAAAGGCACACCCGATTAGGTCAGGGCCATATAGATTAATCCCAGTTCTGATTTACTCAAAGTTTACTGGTTAGTATTATATTCAAGGTTGTGGTAGCCCTTCATGCTCAGGAGGCTCACTCAGTGACTCAAAGATGAAAAGATGCCACAAAAGTGGATCTTGAGGCTACCTTAAAATTCTGCCTGCCATAGATGTTATTATTGCTGTTAACTATTTATTCACCTATAGCATGCTCCAGCTAAGCATTTTCTAGTAAAACTGTAATGTTTGCCAGGCATATGATTTAATATTTTCAAACAGGCACATTTAAAAAAGGCAAAAAGAAGCATGTGAAAACAATTGGAATAAAATGTTGTATTTAACCCAGTGTACCTAATTGTTATGTATCATCGTATTCTATATAAAAATTTTTTGAGATTTATTTTTCTCATTACAAATCTTCAAACTCTAGTGTAAATTTTAATTCACAGCACCTCTTGTTTCAGAACTGGCCACATTTTAACTGGTCAGTAGCTACAGAACAAGTGGCTACCATACTGGACATTGCTGTTCTAACTAATGTTAACAAAAAATCTCCACAAAATCTCTTCTTTTGAGTTTAACTCCAGACATCATTGGTTTTCCTTCTTCCTCCTTCCTCTGATGTTTCAAAGTGTAGTTATGAAGCATCGTCGTTGTCTGGGGTAAATACCCGAGGTTCGTTGTCTCACACAAAGGGAACTGAGGGCACAGACACACAACAGGAAGTGAGTTTCGGGGTGAAGGTTTAATAGGCAAAAGAAAGAAAAGGGAGAACAGTTATTTCTCTTGCAAGAGAGAGGGATGCCCAGATGAGACTTCAGGTCCACCTCGGAGTGCACCAGATTTTATAAGCAGGCTTGAGGAGGAGGTATCTGACTTACATAGGGCCCAAATATTGGTGGGACGAGGTGTGATGTTTACATACTTACGTAAATACATACATATTTACATTTATAACATGCTGGGAAGCTGGCTGCCCCACCCTAATCTTGTTATGCAAATAGACTTTCCAATTGGCTGGAGCCTTGTTATCTGCTCCCTATTGCACATATGGTTGGAAAGGAAAAGGGAAAATGGAGCCACCATTTCGAATATGCTTAGTCCCAGATAGCCTTTTCCCATTGGCACAACCGCTGGCATTCACCCATGCGAGCTTCCAGCTTGCCTGTCGACATCTCCAGCTTGATTTTACAGTCTGTTCTTTGCTAGAAAAGAAAATGATTTTGAAGCTGCTTTTCACCAAAAGGAAAACCCTACTGAGAGCTTTCTTACCTTCACTATCTGCCTAAATAATTTCTGTTTAACTCCTGTATCAGTTAGGGCTCACTGTCTCTACTTGCGCATCTTCCTTCTACTCCTCAAAGCAATTATATAATCACACCTGTACTTCTTCTGAAACTTATCTTACACTGGTCACCAAGTGATTTCCAAATCGCCAAATGGAATGAACAGTTTTCCAGTTCTCATGTTACAAAATTTCCCTGGTAGCTGTAACCCCATTGATTACTCTGTCATTCCTCAGGCTCTCTGTTTGCCTCCTTTCTGGGAGCTGCTCCTCACTTCATCCTCTTTGGATGTCCTCTGCATCACTTCCTGTAGGTCTAACTCAGGAGTTTCTCTCTCTTCTCTGCCACTTTTAATGCTGTTCCTATGGTTCATGATTCATCCTTTGCCTTTGTTCTTTTAAGTGTTCTCTCCATCCAGCCTCATTCACTCTCATCATTTCTCACCCCTACGCAGCTAACTCAAATGAGTGTATTTCCATCCACACCTTTTATGTGTTTTTACAACATGCTGAAAATGTATCTCCACTTGGCTATCCCACTGCCATGTTAAATTCAATATATCTAAGTGGAACAAACCTCCCTCTTCAAATGTGAACTTTCGGCTGCATGCTGTGTGTTAGGTGGTGGTACCATAGCTTACCTCTTCTTCCAAACTGGAACCCTTCTAGATTCCTCTCTCTTCCTTCTGTTCATAATTGATTAGTTATAAATCTTGCCCATTTTCCCTCTAAGATATGTTTTGAGTCTAGTTTATTTCTCTACTCCTATTAATATCTTCTAGTTCGCACTCTCACATCTCTGATCAGATTATTGCTTTATCCATTTAAGATACTCTGTTACTGCCCTGTGTCAGAAAAAAAAATGACAACCTCTGCCTTTATTGAGCTTATGGTTGGCTGGACTGCCATAATTTTATGTTTATGAGAGTTTCATGACCAAAGTCTCTACGGCTTGATACAATGTAAATATTTTCTCACTCAGAGAACAGTCTCATGGGATGTTCCAGAATGCAGACTCCTTCCATCCTGTCATTCTACCATCTTCAACACATGACTTTAAAGGTTGCTGCAGAAGCAGAAAGAACCTGTAGAAGATCATGGGGGAGGTTTCTAATGCAAAGCATGGAAGTGGCATACATTATCTGCCCACATTCTATAGCTAACTACAAGGGAGCTGGGAAAAGTAGGGTAGCTTAGTACCCAGGAGAAACAAGGAATACACACTACTGATTTGCTTCTTCATTCTGCCAGTCAGCCTTCACTAAGTGTAGCGGATCTAAAGTGAAAGCCTGACATTCACTTATTTCATGTATTCAGTGGCTCCTTAGAACCTCAGAGAAAGTGCTTCTTGACCCAGCCCTTTGTCGAGTTTCCAGTATCATTGCTCATGACTTTCTTTATGCACCACAGACACTCAAGCTTCCTCCTTTCCATGCTTTTGCTATGCTGCCCAATGCCCTGAAGTCTCACCATCTGCCCCTTCCTCTGCTTCCCTCTTCAGCCAGCCACATTTACTCTTGTCTTTAGCTTCAGCTCAAATACCGCTTCCTCCAAGATTATGTCTCGGTTGCTGTCCTCTTCAGGGCTGGATTTGCATCCCCTCTCTCTGTGATTCTATACTTTTCTCTGAACACACTTATCTGCTATGATCTGTTTTCATCTATCTCCTCTGGACCTTGAGTTTCCTGAAGGCAGAGCCACTTTGCTCTTGTACTCTCTAGGACCTGGCACAAATATTAGCACATAACTTGGTTATGGTTTGCTTGATGAGGACTACCTCTGGTTCCATTTCATCTGGATTCCTCTTTTCTGAAACCTCCCCCAACTCTGCCTTTCTTCACTTAAACAAACCTTCTGCTTTTTAAAATGTGAGGCTTTTGGATAAGATGACATGGGTTTGGCTGTTTGTAGATTTGATTTGTTTGTTGGGATCTTTAACTGCAATGCTTGAAAATAAATTGATAGCTAAGTAAGCAGGTAAACACATGAATAAAGAAAAACCCAAAAGCTAAAGATCAACAGTTTTTATTTCATGCAATTGTTCAACAATACCTTCTACTTTGTAAGGCACTGTTCCCAGGGTGGCAGGATTTCCAGTGTACTCTGGGCCTAATGCTTTTGCTGCTTTTGGCAGCTCCCTGTGATGTGAGGCAGTGGGGGGATGAGTATCTTTAGGCAATCCAGACATTGGTCCACAGATCTCAGTTCATATGAAAACACCGGCTGGAGCCTTTCCAAGGAAAAGATCCCAGCTGCTGGGGGAACAGAGGACAGATATTTATGCTCTGTGACTGCTAATAGCAATCTGGAGTCAGCCAAGAAAAAAAAAATAGCAAAGGGCTTTTTTAGTGACTCAGTCAGGAATGTACCCAAGAAGTCTTTCTGACAAATAGACTAAGGAGTTAGAGAATAACTATGCATGAAAGAAAATAGAGATGGATAATGTGGCAATTACTTGTTCATTCATTCCCACATTCATTGAATGCATGCGGGAATGCAAAGATGACTAATCACATGGACCTAGGCTTCAAGCTTACATTTTCGTAGTGGAGACAGTTTTGGAAATTATAGTTTCAAAGTCTGGTACAAAGTACTTTAAGAGAGCTAAGGAGGCATAGAAGAATCTCCGAAGGGGTTAAGGGACAACTTGATAGAGGACTTATCTGAATCAAGTTTGGAAGGATCCAAAGGTCAAGGTATGATAGGAGGAGAGTCAAGATGTGTCATGGAGAGGGAGGGGAGCATCACACACTGGATCTGCTGGGGGGAGCTAGGGGAGGGACAGCGTGGGGTGGGGATTTGGGGACGGATAACATGGGGAGAAATGCCAGATATAGGTGATGGGGAGGAAGGCAGCAAACCATGTTGCCATGTATGTACCTAGGCAACAATCTTGCATGTTCTTCACATGTACCCCACAATCTAAAATGCAATAAAATATAAATAAAAAAAAGATCACAATGCTGCTGACATCTTGATTTTAGCCCAGTGATATCCATTCGGACTTATGACTTATATAATTATAAAATAATACATTTGCTTTGTTTTAAGCAAAACAAAACAAAACAAAACAAAACAAACAAACAAAAAAAAAACCAAGATGTGTTATGGAGACAGATATTCCTGGAAGAGAGAAGCATGTGTGTAAGGATGTATTTTAAAGAAAGAGGAAAAGCTTAATCATCCAAAAGGCCACAAGGATGACAGCATAGTGAAAAGGAGAGTTTTGTTGCTGATACCAGTTTGCAAACCAGCAAGTAATAGTCTCTGGTGTGAACTAAAAGTGCTCTTTTTGAAGAGGGAAAGGGCAGATTGGGTTTTATGCATCACATGGTCTGTATTACACAGGTGTCATACATATTCAGTAGGTTTGGGAGAAAACCATACATATTTATGAGGGCAGTTAAGTACATGCACAATGGGCAAACATATATGTAACATACATCCTATTTTTCACTTTTGGGTATGGTTTTAGCATTAAAATGATGTGGAATATCATTATGTCAAAAGGCAAATGATAGGCTATAAAGCCAGTTTATACACAGTCTCTGTAAGTTGGCTGAAACTGGCTTAAGGTCTACAGTTGTTTATCAGGACAGAATATTTGTAAGGCTGGTCCTGTTGCCCAGTTCCAAAGTTGCTTCCACATCTCCAGGTATATTTTTTAGAAACACCCCATTCTCAGTACCAATTTATTGTATTAGTTTGCTTCGCACTGCTGAGGTTGGAACAGTTTGGAGGCCTCAGAAGAAGACAGGAAAATGCACAAAAGTTTGAAACTTCCTAGGGACTTGTTGAATGGCTTTGACAAAAATGTCAATAGTGATATGAACAGTAAGGTCCTGGCTGAGGTGGTCTCAGATGGAGATGAGAAACTTGGGAACTGAAACAAAGGTGACTCTTGTTATATTTTAGCAAAGAGATGCGGCATCTTGCCCCTGCCCTAGGGATGTGGGGAATTTTGAGCTTGAGAAAGATGATTTAGGGTATCTGGTAGGAAGAATTTCTAAGCAGCAAAGCATTCAAGAGGTGACTTGGGTACTGTTAAAGGCATTCTGTTTTATAAGGAGAGCAGAGCATAATCATTTGGAAAATTTGCAGCCTGACTATGCGATAGAAAAGAAAAACCCATTTCTTGGGGAGAAATTCAAGACTGCTGCATAGATTTGCATAAGTAGCAAGGAGCCAAATGTTAATCTTTGAGAACATGGGCAAAATGTCTCCAGGCCACGTCAGAGAGTTTCACAGCAGCCCCTTTCATCACAGGCCTGGAGGCCCATGGGGAAAATGTAATTTTGTAGGCCATGTCCAGGATCTTCGTGCTGTGTGCAGCTTAGGGACTTGGTGCCCTGTGTCCCAGCTGTGGTTGAAAGGGAACAATGTACAGTGCAAGCTGTGGCTTCAGAAGGTGGAAGCACCAGGACTTGGCAGCTTTCATGTGGTGTTGAGCCTGTGAGTGCACAGAGTCAAGAATTCAGGTTTGGGAACCTCTGCCTAGATTTCAGAAGATTCATGGAAATGCCTGGATGCCCAGACAAAGTTTGCTTCAGAGGTGGGGCCCTCATGGAGAACTTCTGCTAGGGCAGTGTGGAGGGAAATGTGGGGTCAGAGCCCCAACACAGAGTTTCTACTGGGGTACCACCTAGTGGGAGCTGTGAGAAGAGGGCCACCATCCTCCAGACCCCAGAATGGTAGATCCACCAACAGTTTGCACCGTGAGCCTGGAAAAGCCACAGACACTCAACGCCAGCCTGTGAAAAGCAGCCAGGGAGGGAGGCTGTACCCTGCAAAGCCACAGGGGCGGAGCTGCCCAAGACCATGGACACCCACCTCTTGCATCAGCATGACCTGGATGTGAGACCTAGAGGCAAAGAGGATCATTTCGAAGCTTTAAAATTTTACTGTCTTGCTGGACTTTGGACTTGCATGGACCCTGTAAACCCTTTGTTTTGGCCAATTTCTCCCATTTGGAATGGCTATATTTACCCAATACCTGTATTTACCCAGTACCTGTACCCCCATCGTTTCTATGAAGTAACTAGCTTGCTTTGGATTTTATAGGCTCTTAGGTAGAAGGGACTTGCCTTGTCTCAGATGAGACTTTGGACTGTGGACTTTTGGGTTAATGCTGAAATGAGTTAAGACTTTGGGGGGCTGTTGGGAAGACATGATTGGTTTTGAAATGTGAGGACAGGAGATTTGGAGGGGCCAGGGGTGGAATGATATGAATTGGCTCCGTCTCCACCCACATCTCAACTTGAGTTGTATCTCAGAGTTCTCATGTGTTGTGGGAGGGACCCAGGGGAGGTAATAGAATCATGGAGGCCAGATTTTCCTGTGCTATTCTTGTGCTAGTGAATAAGTCTTATGAGACCTGATGGGTTTCTCAGGGGTTTCTGCTTTTGCTTCTTCCTCATTTTCTCTTGCCTCTGCCATCTAAGAAGTGCCTTTTTGTCTCCTGCCATGATTCTGGGGCCTCCCCAGCCATGTGGAACTGTAAGTTCAATTGAACCTCTGTTTGTTCCCAGTGTCAGTTATATGTTTATCAGTGGTGTGAAAACAAACTAATGCACTAGTTGAGGATCAGATTCCTCCGTTTCGACCAGGAATCCTCTTTGCTCTAAAAGCAGTTAGCAGTCTGTATAAAGGGTGGGTTTTTAAAATTAATTTATTTTAAAATATAAGTAGAGAGAAGGCTCACTGTTGCCCAGGCTTATCTTGAACTTCTGAGTTCAAGTGATCCTCCTACCTCAGCTTCCCAAAGTGTTAAGATTACAGTTATGAGCCACTGTGCCCAGCCTAAAGGGTGTTTTAATCAACTAATTGTCAGAGGTTGTGGGTCACCCATTTAGTGATAAAGGCTATACTTACACAGGTATTGCTTTAGCGTTACTCTTTATGCTCAGTGTCATGCCAGTAAGTTAATTCTGAAAATAAACCCTGACTTTTAGCATTTGTCAATGTTCAGGATGTAAATATTCCCACTATGGCTAATTTCAAGCTACCAATGTGGCATTACTGAATGGGGTGTTGGGAAGGAATGTGCAGAGTTGGTTTTCACAAGCCAGTATGTGCCAGCTCTAGCATAAAACTGATATTTCCAAGTTATGTGCTCTATTTTTGTATTTGAAGTTTATTTCGCAGTTGAAAAAAAAGTCTTAAAAAAAGAATTGGGTAGTCTAATTTTCTACATTATAATTGGCTTTTCTTTTTCCAAAAGGGAAATTGATTTTGGAGAAATAGTACCATTTTATACTATATGAATTTTCTGACCTACTTTTGTGAAGTGAATGAATTGCATTAAGGTGTAGAGAATTTTGAAAAGTTGCTACTTAACATTTCCTATAACTACAACCTAATTCTAACTCTGGGGCTGAACAGATGCCTAGAAAGATAGAAGCCTTGAAGAAAACTATAGCTCTTATTTCCCCATATAGAAGGCAATCAAATATGGGAATACGAGAACTGTGTTTTGAAATAAGTTTCTGATACTGATATGTTTTGTGCTGTGCTGGTCTATGCAAATGTATCTCTAAAAGTCTGAGGAAGCTGAAAGGTCAAAGAGAAAGGCTGCAAGTGAAATTTAGAAAGAAACATTTAATAGGGACTAATGAACAGAAGCTATGAGTGTGTCTGGGAAGGTTGTGAGACAAGGTGAGTCCCTGCACCATTATCCCCCAGACCCAGGGCTTATGCACCAAAGGGAAAGGGCATAAGTGATTTAGAAGAAATATGTGGGATAATTGAAGTATTACAGCGTCAAGGTTGTTTTGACCTAAGGACAGAATTTATGGTGAGTATCTGCTCTTAAACAAGGAATAACAGATAAATGGGAAATCTTAGAGGCATTCCCAGAACTGGGTTGATCAGAAGTCAACATGGAGGATTAGCTCCAAGACGAAGTTGCGTTAGCCTCCACACAGTGAGATCTCTTTGGAGATGAGAATAAATGGAAAGGCCCTTAAATTAAATGGCACAAATGGAGACAATCTAGATAGGTTTGCTCTACAGTTAATCAGAATTCTATCTGATTCATGTCTACCTCTGACATACCTGTGGGAGCCACTGCTGCTTTATCCAGAAGAGAAGCTCAGTTTCTGAAAGAACTAATTTTTCCCATCACTTCCAGGCAGCTCCCTCCTACAGCTGGACATCATTGCTATCCTAAGCAATGGTTACTTTGTGTATTAGGCCATTCTGGCATTGTTATAAAGAAATACCTGAGACTGAGTAATTTACAAGAAAGGAGGTTTAATTGGCTTATGGTTTTACAGGCTGTACAGGAAGCTTAACACCGTCATCTGCCTTTGGGGAGGCCTCTGGAAGCTTACAATTATAGCACAAGGCCAAGAAGGAACTTAAAGTCAAATGACGAAAGCAAAAGCCAGAGCATGAGCTAGGTTGGGAGAGGTGCTACACATTTTCTATACATTTTCAAATGACCACATCTTGTGAGAACCCACTCACTATCATGAGAGCAACCACAGGACATGGAGCTAAACCATTCATGAGAAATCCACACCCATGAGCCAGTCACCTCCCACCAGCCCCCACCTCTAACACTGGGGATTACAAATCAACATGAGATTTGGGCAGGGACACAAATCCAAACTATATCACCCTGATAGGACATTTCCTTTAAACTCTAGTTTGAGTTTTGCAAGGATCACATATTCCAGTATTCATCAAGAGTCCCACACTCAAATCCCAGGCTTTTCATTTTTACAGTATATCTTAGCAACTCACTTCATTTTCTCTTGAATATTTTCTGTTTTCTGAAGATCCTCAGTTTCCATAAACTTAAAACATAATCTCAATTTAAGATATGATACCTTTTAAAAGTTAATAAAATGCCTAAAATCTATTAATCTCTTCTTAGGGAATATCTGTGGATGTTCTGCTAGACACTGGGAATGATATCCTGGCTGCTTAGTGTAAATGGTTCCCATTAGAGCTTCATGCCTCTGTGAAGCATTTCGTTAAAATTCTTCCAACTGCTTTTAATCTGTTTAAGCTTTGATTAAAAATGAAATAAGAAGAAGTAAAAAAAAAATGCCCTCGGCAATTTGACATTGATAATAGAAAGCTGAGAGAATTACGGATAATAGAGTAGAGATTTATTTGGATAATTTCTCAGGCAAAGTCATCAAAATATGTAAATTTTAAGAAAATATGATAATAAGTATTTGAACAAAATATAATGAGACCAAAGAGTTGGCATAATTAAAGGCATAATTCTTTCTCCAAACCAAGTTTTCCATTTAGCTACTTTGAGTTTTATTCTGGGGTCCATTACTTCTTAGTACTGAAATATATCTTCAAAGCAATGTTTCTTTTCATCTTCATTTTCAACTGCTAAAATTTTCCAGCCCTGAAAAAGAGCTCATATGTTTGCTAGAATCGAGAAGAGCTAGCCCATGAGTAATGTGCAAGTTCTGTGTGACACACATTTTGACTATTCACAGGACTTTTTTACTTACTTACCAGTTCTTGGCTTCTTTCTGGAAGAGTGATATATTGCTGCTATCTTTATAAATAATGGATTCATAAATCTGAGGCATAAAGGAAACTTAAAGATCGACTGGTAGCTTTCTAAAAGTTAAATGAGAAAACTCTTTTTGCAGGTCTGAGAGCATTATGTAGGAAGTTAAAAAATTCAAGAGATCAAGAGAGTTTAAAAAAAATCCTAAATAATTGAATTATGGATTATTTAATTCCAGATATCTAAGCTTTATGACTTTGGGTGGGAAAGAGAATTTTGTTTCATATTATCTATGCTCTCTCTCTTTTAAAATAGACTAAACCCTTTAAAATTTTATATTTAAGATATTCAGTCTTAATCTTGAATTCATATTGGAAATAAATCTTTTTTGTACAATTATATTACATATAAATATAAGCATTTAAAACACATTTGGCTTTTTATAAATTGTAATAACGGATTTTAAATCTATAGACTGTGACATAAGCCATTTGGTATGCTGTAAATGTCCTATATTTTCTTAAAATCTGAGTTATTCTAAATGACTGCATTTGTAATTCTCTATATTTTTTAAGCCTAAACATTCCGCAAGTATATGATTTATGTTAGGTCTTTACAAATGTTTATAATTGCCCTCTGAGATCTTTTAGTCTCATGTCTTCCTCTTGACTGTGGTACCCTCAGATCTGAGTTCTCCATTAAGGCACACTCAGCAGTAATACAGCCCAGCTCCAATGCTATCTCTCCCTAAAGCTTTTTTTCCTTTAGTTGTTTGAAGGCACTATCTTCATAATACAACAAATCCTTGAATAATTGTTAGGCTTTGGTCACCCAAAATCCCTGAAGAGGTAGCTAGACTTTCTTTAATGTGTGACACATGAAAATTCTTAGTTACCAATGAGTTCTACCAAAACAAACGAACAAACAAACAAAGAATTTCATAGAGTATTGAAGAATGAACCCCAAATGTGCCTGTGTTTCTTGTGTCTTCTACAAGGGGATCTACAATGGTGCCATTTACTGAGATGAAGTTGTCTGTACTTTTTCAGCTTTGTGCATAAGTGATTCATTATGTTAGTGGTGTGGGAGATGATATAGGAACTAATAAAATATTGCTTACACCCTCCACATCTGTACACAAGGCGGCAAGGGGATCCGATCCCTGTAACAGGCTCTTTTTACTCAGCTTCATTATCCTGAGGAGGCTATTTCCATGTTCTCTTCCCCAACCCAGCCCATTCTTTCTTGTTGTTTGTAGCCTGCTGAACTTCAGCTTCAATTCATGTTCTTATTTTCTCCACGTTCTCCTGGGCTTCAAACTTTAGACCTTTCCCTATCTCTTGGCTCATTCCTTACTGGGATTTGACACTAAACCCTCTTTGCTCTGTGCCCTGAATCTGAGAGCTGGCCACACCTGCTCCAGTGCCCTGCCACAGTGCTGAAGTGTAGCTGCATGGTGCAAAAGAATAAAATGGAGAGTGAGTTTGGGAGGATGATGTCTTTAGTCTGACAAGTTGAGAATGAAATGTCCACAAGAATTCAACAGGTAGCTCAGGAAGAAAGTCTGTGCTGGCAGTAAAGATGTGCCATATAGAGAAATAAAAATATCAATGGTATGGGGTCGATTACCAAGAGAAGCAAAACAAATGAGAAGAAAAGACAGCTCAGCAAAGAGCCCTTGCCATTTCAGGAAAGGCAAAAAAGAGGGTTCCTGTGAAGGAGACAAAGGAGAACAGAAAAGAGAGAATAGCATTCCAAAAAAGTCAAATTGATAGTCTATCTTCACAGAGAAATAAGGACTATACTTTTTACATTGCTGACTTAGAATAATTTTAAAGAAAGGCTAAAGACAGAAATGAGACTGATGTGCAGTGAGAAATATGTGGATGGTGGGGGAGGAACTTGGAAGGAGGAATCATTTATGCATTGGCTCAAGGAACTGTCAATCTGCGGTACTGTGGGAAAATTCCTTAAACTTTCCAGTCTATTTCCTCAACCACAAAATAAAGACATTAGAATAAGTCATCTTGGACCACCATTCTTCCTTATATTTAATTATTTTGGAAGTCTAAATTCTTAATAAGGAGCAAATTATAACAGGCTAAGTTATATGTTATTGTCATCATAACATAAAGATGATATTGCTACAATCACATTTGCAAGTTTGTTCTGCCTTTAACAACCTGCAAGGAATGTGACACTGCTTTATTTTTTTTTCCATCATTTGCATTGCTTCAGCAGTTCATGGCTGTCATAGTTGACTTACATTCCTAATTTGTTTTCATTGGTAAAAAGAATGTGCCACATTATTTTGAAGCAGTAATGAAAAGAAAAAAAATAGAATGGGAAATGCACTACTTTTACAAATAGAGAGTTTTTTTGAACATTAGGCTACTAAAGATTGCTTCTAAAACTTTTTTTTTATAAATCTCTTTTAAATCCCAGGTATTGCGATTTCAGATGAACTTGATAAGGTAAGTTGAACCATACATCTGGTGAAAAGAAAATGTAGAACTTACCTTTTATTCCACTGTTTCGATACAAATAAATTTTCTGAAACACATAAAATGTTCAAGTATAATTTATTTGGTTCTAACATTTTAAAACTTTCAAAGTTATGTGCATATTATTTTATGAAAGCTATTCCATTACATATACATCACCTACTTTTTTGAGTCAAGGTCTTTAGAGTTAGGTTAGAGAAAATGGAATCAGTGTAATCACTATATTGCAAAATAAAAACTAATAACACTATGTTATATAAATTATTTGATTCCACTTGTATGTAAATGATAATGATATGGAAGACATATGTATTTTTGGTAGCTTCTCTTTGGAAACTTTACCAATAAGGTTTTTGTATTTTTATTTTAATTTTCCAAGATGCCAAGAGCATATGATGGTGCTTTGAAGTGGGGTAGTAGTTGTGATGGTGGTGAGAAATGGGTGATTAGGAATATATTTTTATAGTGTGTCACTGGAACTTGCTAATGGATTGGATGTGGTAAATTACAGAACAAATCAATCAATGATGATTGCTAGGTTTGGAAGATGAGCAACTACATTGACTGTGGTACCACTTACTAAAGTTAGAAAAGCTGTGAAAAAAATCAAATTTGTCAGGTTTGGATACCATCAAAAATTCTTTAGATTGTTTATTGTGAGTTGCCTATTAAACATGTTTACATGAGCTGTTGCTTAGAGAGAGATTTGATTTATAACTATACATATTCTCATTTTTTCTAGTCTCAAAAGCCCTTTACATTGTTAAAAATTAGAGAGGGCCCCAAGGAGCCTTGATTTATATAGATTATTTCTATCAATATTACATTCTTGTGTTGATAATATATCTATATTAGATATCTAAACATGTTAAAAATTTAAACTGATAACAAATTTACTTTTTTAAAAAATAGCATTACATTAACAGAAATAATGAAAAATACTTTTATTTTCTAAAACAAAATGTTAGTAAGAAAGTTGCACTGTTTACATTTTGAAAATCTCTTTAATGTCTGGCTTAATTAAAAACTGCTATATGTTCATATCTACTTCTGCATTCAATCTGTTGTGATATGCTGTTTTGACTGAAAAAAATATCTAACATCAGACGTGTAGCTGGAAAGAGAGAAACACGTAGAAATAGCCGTCATCAATATTTGGTGAATGCTGCTCTAGATATCTTTTGAGACAGAAAATATATTGCAACTTGGCTTGGAGGCTTGATATATACATAAAAAATGATAGAAAGTATTGTCTAGGTTGGATATACCTTATCCAAAATACTTGGGGCTAGAAGCATTTTGAATTTCTGGTGTGTGTGTGTTTTTTTTTTTTTTTTTTTTTTTAACACTCACCTATACATAAAGAGATATCACGGGCCTGGGACCAAAGCCTAAAACAAAATTCACTTGCATTTCATACACATCGTATATGCATCACCTGGAGGTAATTTTATGCAATGTTTTTAATAATTTTGTGCATGAAACAAAGTCTTGACTGGGTTTTCACTGTGACTTATCACGTGAGGTCAAGTATAAAATGCTCTACTTGTGAGGTCATGTCAATGCTCACGATGTTTCAGAATTTGAAGCATTTCAGATATTCAAGTTAGGGATGCTCAACCTCTACAAAAAATGGAATCATATAAAATCCGAGATTTTAAAGCAATAAGGTACTATGTAATAATTGTATTATTTTTATGAAAACCATAAAGCTAGTATTCTATTCCAGATATAACACAACTCTTTTTGGATTTTGTGCCAGAAGAATGTATTTCTGACTCACCAAAAAAAAAAAAAAAATAGAGTTCATGAATATATTCTTAAATATATATTTCCTTTAATAAACAAACCATCATAATATTTTAGAAATAGTTTCATCGTCATCTGTACCGATTCCAGGCAGAACTCCACGTTGACTATACTCAATGGCAAGTGCGTAAGTGGTAGCCCTGGCTTCCCCGCCTTGTTCTGCTTTTCTAGCTCCCCTCTGCGTGCCTCTCATTGTCTCGCCCCAGCTGGTCCCCTTCATATGCCATGATTTTCCTTACAGTTTGCAGAAATGTAATAAGTCTTCCTCTTTCAGTTATGAGCTGTGTTCATTTTCAGTACAAAGATATAACCATCACCATTTCTAGGTTCATTTGCTCCTTCTAGTACATTCTGCAAAACCTTGGCTGCCTGAGCCATAAATTAGCTTCTGTGGGTTGTTACTGTGCTTTGATCTTGTTCTTCTTTTTTTTCCTGAGCTCCGACTTGCAGCGGCTTTGGTGTCCACACCTTTGTTGATGAGCTAAAGAATTTTGACTGTTCTTTGAACTAAAACAGATATAACCCTCATCGTATAAATTATGGTTGCCCTGACACTGCTCAGGACATAGCCTTCTCCCTCACACCCTCTTTCTTCCTAGCACTAGCTCAGGGGAATAGTCATATAACTAAATTGCATCACACTGCCAATTTTCATTTACTTATCTAATATTCCTGTTTTTTGAAAACTTTGTGAAAGCTGCTGAATTTTGTTGCACATTTATTATTTTTCACTTTTATTGAGGAAGATGCCAAAAGTTGTCATAAATAATTTTTCACTTAAAAAATATTTCCGTGCCAAAAAATAAAATCGACCCCTCTTTCAGATCTGATTTTTGAAGCATGCTGGATAATAGAAAGGAGTCACTGGCTTCCAGAGGCAAAGGCACCATTCTTTGCCTGTCTGGCGAGCACCCTTGCTTGAGTGGGAGAGCCTGTCCCATAGCACCCTCTGGTGACCATAAGGCTCACAGTTATGAATTTTCCTCAGAAAAAGTGAATCTCAGGGAGGCAGCCACTGAAAAGCAGCCAATCAGAGTGGTTTGCAGTTAGTATTCACCTGGTGCCTCGTCTTTAATGTAATAATAAAAATAAATACAGGTTCTTCCTTTTGCTCTTCCCTTAACAGTTTTGGGCATTCACTGATTGTATGTCTTTCTTAACCTTTGTAAAATATGAAATTTTTAACTGTCATTTCCTAATTCAGTTATAATTTCATTGAAATCATTTTTTCATGACCTTTTATGTTACTCTGTGAATTCTGAGAAAGGTTATAAAAATCATTAATTCTATTTAAAATCAAGAAATAAAATGAAACAGAGTTTAATGTTTTTAAAACTTTTTTTTTTTTTTTCAGTTGTGGGAACTCTATCAATTCCTTAGTTATTAGTCTTTTTCTGTCCCTTCTGTGACCACCATATTGGCTTTCTATTGCTGCTGTTACACCTTAAAACAACACAAATTTATTATCTTACAGCTCTATAATTTCAAAGTCAAACAAGAGTTTCCCTGAGCTAAACAAAGTCAAGGCGCAATTGGCATTGCCTTCCTTCCATTCCAGGAGAAATCTGTTTTCTTGTCTTTTCCAGCTTCAGGGCAGCCTGTATTTCTTTAGTGCATGGCCCCCTTGCTATGCTTTTAAAACCAGCAACCTCTCTTCTGTCTCTAACTTCAGCCAGGAGCAACATTCCCTTTTTATGGAATCATGTTAGGTTGAGGCCACCTGGCTAATGTAGATAATCTCTCCATCTCAACAACTTTATCTTAATCATGTGAAGTCTCTTTGCATATTTGTGCGAATGTAGTTATGTAACTAATTGCATATAAAAATGTAAATATTCATCCACTTGTAATGGAACATATTCACAGGTTTATTAGGACATGAACATCTCTGGGAAGTCATCATTCTGCCCACACAGCCACTGTCTAAGTTCAAATGGTAGTACCTTGCATGTGGTTCTTCAAGTTCCTTTGATTCCAATTCATCCTTCAAAATGCCACACAATAGACATGGTTGGTGCCTGCCCAGTTTCCCTCCACTAGGGCAGTGTGAACTTTCCTTCAACTGCTATGAGTGTTGGGTGTTATATGCTTGTTTTCCTGTCTTCTCCTGGTTCCCTCATTCATTTATAGGTTTCACTTGAGAGAACCCCTCAATAAATCATTTTCTCAGCATCTCATTCTAGGGAAACTTACCTAAGACATACCACAAGAAGATTCTTCCTAAAGCAAAATCTTGTTGAAATTTTTTTCTTGATTCTCTGGCATCTACCAAACTAAGTCCAAATTTCTTTTTTAGCCATTTTTATTTTATTTACTTTATAAATAACCTGTGAATATGTTCCATTACAAATGGACAAATATTTGCATTTTTACATGTAATTAGTTACATAATTACAAATGCATTAATATCTACATTTTTATATGTAATTAGTTACATAATTACATTTGCACAAATATGCAAAGAGGCTTTGTCACCCAGGCTGGTGTGCAGTGCTGTGATCATAGTTCACTGCAACCTTGATCTCCTGGGCTCAGACGATCCTTCCATCTCAGCCTCTTGAGCAGCTGGGACTACAAATGTGTGCCACCATGCCTGGTTGATTTTTAAATTATTTTAGAGACAGGGTCTTACTATGTTGCTCGGGCTGGTCTCGAGCTCCTGTCCTTAATCAGTCCCTCCTTCCCAGCCTCCCAAGGAGTGGAGATTTTGTGTGTGAACCACCATGCAGGCTCAAGGCCAAATTTCTAACACTAGAATTAACAGTCTCCATGTTGTGGCTCACATCTATCTCTTATACTTTATTTCCTTCTTTTTTCTATTCAGACTGTATTGTACTCAACAAGAAATAGGGTAAAGTAGCCAGAAGATAGTACTTCTAGGTCATACTTTTATTTATTTTCATATTTTTGTTCATGCCATTCCCTTTTCTTTCTCTGTGATTCCCTCCTTCAAGTTCCAGCCTCCCTAGTCAGCCCTGCAGAAAGTGAGCTCACCTGCCGTGATCCTTTAGAGAGCACACTGACTGCATCACAAATGACACAGTTTGTGTTCACTGCTTGAAGAAGTAGCCTAGTATTCTGAAACAAATCCACAGAAAGGCTTTGGATTGAATCTTGGCACCTGCCATTTACTAACTACATGGCCTTCAGGAAGTTACTTCGTGAAGTAACTTTAGTTACTGAAATTTAGTATTTAGTTACTGAAATTTAGTTACTGAAATTTAGATGCTGAAATTTAGTTACCTTCTCTGTAAATTGTAGATGGTTCTAGTCACTATTAAAATTAATTTCCCATGGAAAGTAATTTAAACTAAAATATCCACAACATAAAACGTTTTCAAGAAGTATATGGGAAAACCTTTCAAAGGGAAGAGAACAGAGGATCACTATAAACTCCTGCTGAAAAAGATGCTGTATAGTGTAGGCAAAAATGCCCTCAAAATATCATTACACTTCTTTGCATCAAAGTACACAATACTGCCACAAATTACACATCTGGTAAGAATTAATATCCAGAATAAAAAACCACTATAACTCAACAACAAAAACAAATTATTCAATTTAAAAAATGGGCAAAAGACCTGAACAGACATTTCTCCAAAGATGACGTAGAAATGACCAACAAGCATATGAAAAGATGCTCCATCACTAATCACCAGAGAGAAACACCACAAACGTGATACCCTCTCAGACCCATCAGGATGGCCACTATCAGAAAAAAAAATAAAAAAAAAAAATAGCAAGTGTTGTTGAGGATATGGAGAAAGTGTGACTTTGTGCACTGTTTTTGGTAATGTAAAATGGTGCAGCTACTATGGAAAATTGTATAGCAGTTCCTTAAAAAGTTAAAAATAAAAATATCATCTGTTATGGTTTGGATGTTTGTATCTTTCCAAAATTCATATTGATATGTAATCCCCAGTGCAACAGTATTAAGAAGTAGAGTCTTTAGGAGGCGATTAGGCCATTAAGGATACACCCTCATAAATGGTATTAGTGCCCTTATGAAAGGGCTTAAGGAAGGAAGCCTGTTTGATTCTTCTGCTTTTTCTCTACCATGTGAGCATGCAGCAAAATGGCACCAACTCAGAGACAAAGGACATGCTCTTACCTTCAGATTCAGACACTGAATCTGCTAGCATCTGCATCTGGACTTCCCAGTTTTTAAAATTGTAAAAAATAAATTTATGTTATTTATACATGACCTAGTTCAAGTTATTTTGTTATAGCAGCAGGAATAAACTAAGATACCATGTTATGAAGCAATCCCACTTCTAAGTATAGATACAAATGAATTAAAAGCAAGACCTGTAGCAAATAATTGCACACACATGTTCATAATAGCATTATTCACAATGGTCATGAGGTGGAAGCAACTTAAGTGTTCACTGACAGATGAATGGATACACAAAATGCAGTGTATACATACAATGGAATATTACTCAGCCTTTAGAAAGAAGGAGATGGTGTCCCATGCTACAACATGGATGAAACTTGAGGACCTAATGCTAAGTGAAATAAGCCAGTCATAAATAAACAAATACTGCATAATTCTACCTATATGAAGTATTTAGGGTAATCCAATTTACAGAAACAGAATAGTGGTTGTCATGGGCTGAGGAGGGGGGAAATAGGGGTTATGTTTTGAAAGAGTGTAGAGTTTCATTTTGCAAGATGAAAGATGTCTGCCCAACATTGGTTCACACAGAGATTTGCTGTAAAACAACATAAATAAACCAAAAAGTTGAACTGTATACTAAAAATGGTGCAGATGGTGAATTTATGTTATGATTTTCCCATAATTAAAAAAGTATAGTCTTTTATTCTGGGGGTGGTGCAAGGTGATGGATCATTTGAGGTCAGGAGTTCAAGACTAGCCTGGCCAACATGGTGAAACTCTGTATTTAATAAAAATACAAAAAATTAGCTAGGTGTGGTGGTGTGTGCCTATAATCCCAGCTACTCAGGAGGCTGAGGCAGGAGAATCCCTTGAACCTGGGAGGCAGAGGTTGCAGTGAGCTGAGATTGCGCCACTGCACTCCAGCCTGGGTGACAGAGTGAGACTCTATCTCAAAAAAAATAAATAAATAAATAAATAAGATAGTAGATAGATAGAGAGATGGATGATAGATAGATGATAGTCTTATTGATAACATCAGTACATGCATAGGGACTCTTAGCATATGACCTAGGCAGATGTCATAATGCAAAAGTAAACTTCAGTTAGAACAATTCCACTGGAAATCTCAATATCGAAGTACGGGACAGCCCTCCCTGATGTTCTGGCTTTATTGCAGGGTATATTTTTAGAGTATTTAGAGCTATAGGCAGTCTGTATATCTTTTAGACAACTCACCAGAAATACTGCTGTCTTTAGCTCTTATTATATGTTGAGTGGTGGTAGTGAGTCTGTTTCTTGTCCTTGAATCTTTAAATAGACATATAACAATTATATATATATATATATATATATATATATATATATATATAGAGAGAGAGAGAGAGAGAGAGAGAGAGAGCACTATTTAGTGCATACTATACTCTAGACCCTATAGATTATGTCATTTTATCCTAATAAAAATAGTTCACATTTATTGAGAACTTTCTATATGCCAGAGAGTGTTCTACATTATTTACTTGCATTATCTCATTTAGCATTTACTAATATCTTAGAAATTAGGAAATATTATCCATATTTGGCGGGTGAGGAAATTGGGACACAGAGGTTAATAAACTTAGCAGAAGTCACATAAAAAGAAAATAGGAGTGGAGCACAAATCAAAGCCAATTAGCTCCAGAGCCCATGGCTTTCAACAGTTATATCATATTTATGAGACAGATACTATTAGCCACCGGTTTAAGAGATGGAGTAACAGAAGCACTTAGAATTTTATAAGCTCCTCTTGGTCCCATAGTAAGTGGAGGAACTAGAACTGACACTAGACAGTTTAATGGTCCAGAGTCTACAACTCAATCTCTGCCATTGCTTCTGTTTACGTTTCCTATCTTTGTGACTAGCGCAAAGTAATTATCCAATTAATAATTGCTATGTTACTAGAAACTTTTTGTCCATAGGGAGTACTATTATATAGCCCATGCTAAGCTTTTGGTAAATAATTACTGTATAAATAACTAGCCAGAAATTGCTAAAAACTTGTTTCTCTGTTTATGATGTTCTACCTTTCGTGGCCTTTTTCTGCTTTTCCTACTATCAACATTTTCTTTGTTATTCTATTACATTAAGAGCTCTGGTTGTTTTTATGTAGTAGTTAAGAGAGTTAAGACAGTCTAGTGTCTTAGAAAGAAGACACTTTTCTCTTAAAAAAGGGACCTAAGATAGTATGATGTTCATGCTTACAAAAATTGTTTTACCACAAAAGACAAATATATGAAAGACCGTGTAATAGACTCAATAGGCAGTTCATGAAGACTGTATCTATCAAGCCTATAATGTGACAGGCAGTGTGCTAAGTGCTTTGAGGACACATTCATCTTATACTCACACCAACTCCATGAGAAATCTCTCATGATTGCCATGTTACATGTAAGAAAGTAGAAATCTAGAGAGTATGGTGAGCTGAGCAAATTTAAGAGAGAGGTAATATACTGCACAAATCAAATTTGAGCATAAATTTACTTTTAAAACTCATTTACTTAATCACTCTGTAATCTGGCCTTTATAAAAAGTTAAGCCCAAGGAGGGCCTATTTTAAGTTGCTTCAGACTGGCTTTAAGTGACATCAGCTGTAGACAGTGTGCCATGGGCTGTCAGGCCACTTGATGCTTGCCTCACTGAGTATACCTGTGGAAGAGGCAAAAATCATAACTCTTTCCAAGTAAGGATGTCTTTTCACCAGATAGCTTTGTTTTGCTATTCACTTTCTATTTCTGCTTATTTCTCCGCAGGCAGAAAAATCTGGGTTTCATTGCTTTTTTGGTCAGTAACTGGAGAATGTTTGGGGGATATTCTATAACTAGGAGAGCATACTGAAATTGCTGTGATGCTTTTGTCTTGCTTCTGTGTTTCAGAATCTCTTGCCTACTCACATGTGACCTACATGTGCATCATATGGTATTTCAGGCAGTAGAGAAATTGCTGCATGCTTTATATGCTATGTTGGTCATACGTTTGATTTTCATTAGGTAAAAGTTCTAATACTAAGAAAGATAGCCTTGTAATTTTTGCTGTAAGTTCTCTCAGCGTGGTTATGGTCCATGTTTGTCTTAAAAATGTGTCTCTCAAAAATAAAACATGGAAAGTGACAACCCAAGAAAAATATTTGCAGTTTATATCATAGATAGAACTTAATATTTCTAACTGTAAGGAGCTTCTAAAAACAGAACTAAAGCCCTAAATTCGATTACAAATGTGCCATCTAAAGAGATTATTTATAGAAAAAAATTCTTCTTAACTATATAAAAAGATGCTCAGCTTTGCTCAAAACAAGAGAAATGCAAATTAAGCATCACTGCTTACCTGTCAGATTAACAAAAATCCCCATTGGTCAGATATTTTGTGGGTCAGGTGCTGGAAACACAATTTCACATGTTGCTGCTGGAAATACAAAATACTAAAAACACTATGCAGGGAAATTTTACAATATCTAGTACATTATACCTGTAGTTATTCTTGGATGAAATGATTCTATTTCTATGAATCTATTCCAAAGACACTGGCAAAAATACAAAAAGACCTATATATGTGGCTGTACCTTGTGATAGTATTTTAACAGTGAAAGAGTAGAAACAATGAAAAATCCATTAAAATAGAAATACTGGATAACTACAGTCTATCCATACAATAGAGTACTATACAGTTATAAAAATGAAAGAATATCTCTATGTATTGAGGAATGACCCCTGGGATAATATATTGTTAAATGAAAAAGGGAAGGAGAAGAAATGTCTTCTTAGTATGCTATCATTCATAAGCAGTGTAATGAAAATATAGATACACATTTGCTTCTTTTTTTTCTTTTTTCTTTTCTTTTCTTTTTTTTTTTTTTTTTGAGACAGAGTTTTGATCTTGTTGCCCAGGTCGGAGTGCAATGGCGCAATCTCAGCTCACCACAACCTCCGCCTCCTGGGTTCAAGCGATTCTCCTGCCTCAGCCTCCTGGGTAGCTGGCATTACAGGCATGTGCCACCACATTCAGCTAATTTTGTATTTTTATTAGAGATGGGTTTCTCTATGTTGGTCAGGCTGCTCTAGAACTCCTGACCTCAGGTGATCCACCTGCCTCAGCCTCCCAAAGTGCTGGGATTGCAGGTATGAGCCACTACACCTGGCCAAATTTGTTTCTATTAAAACCAAAACGAAAATAGCAAAACCTGCCCTCCTGTAAAATACACACACCCACATGCATGTGCACACACATCAAATTATTTTTTAAAGTTCTCTATGGCAGAAGAGGTGGTATGGGGTAGAAATAAAGAAAGGTAAAGAGAGGAGAAGACAGGGATAAAACCTTGCTATCTTAAAATTTTTAATATTTGACTTTGGAATGACTTAAATATTCTATATACCTTTAAAACAAAGTTAAATCTTAAAACAGTAATTTCTTATTATCTAAAACAAAATGAAACAAATGAGCACAATTGCATTTCAATTTTTTGGCATAAACATGCTGAGATGAATTACTCTAAGCCATTATCAACAGTGATTTGATTGTCTCTGGTAGGAGCTAATCTAAGGACAGGGAGAACAGCACCATGGTCTGAAACTGTTTTTAGTAATCGTTTTGTTAATGACAATGCTAATAAAATTATAAGACTGTTGTGCATGCATTGTGTGATATACAGAAGAAGCAATTATGTTGATATCTTTAAGAACTAGAATTTTTGCCATATGTTATAGAAATATAATATATGGAAGGTCAATAAATTTAAGTAAAAATATTATAATCCTGATTTAAAATGGAAGTATCATTAAGAACTCAGTATTTTTTCCCTTAAAAAAATAAAATGCACATTCTAGTGGCAGTCAGCATGACTAGAGCCCAGAGATTGTTTTCTAAATAGCATTTTCTTTTAAAAGGAATCAAGCCTCCTGAGAAATGGCTGAATCTGGGACTGTGCTAAGAAAGTACAAGTTGAGTCTGGAATATCTTTTTTAAAAAAATAACTTCAGGGGGTACACGTGCAGGTTTGTTATATGAGTGAATTGTGTGCCACTGAGGTTTGGGGTGTGAAGGATCCCATCACCCAGGTAGTGAACTAGTACCTGATGAGTCGTTTTTCAGCCCTTGCCCTTCTCTTTCTCTCTCGTCGCGAATAGTCCCCAGTGTCTATTGTTCCCATCTTTATGGCCATGAGTACCCAATGTTTAGCTCCCACTTATAAGTGAGAACATGTGGTATTTGGCTTTCTGTTCCTGCATTAATTTGCTTAGGATAATGACCTCCAGCTGCATCCATGCAGTTGCAATGACAGGATTTTGTTCTTTTATATGGCTGCATAGTTGGAATATTTTTTGGCGCCAGAAAGCAAAGATACATTCAAATAATGATGGGACTTGTCAAAAGGACACAGGAGCCAGGTTATAGGGGTTTCTCCTGGTAAAATCTGGGAAAGTTCAAGCATAAAAATGAATAATGATGGTAATGTGTTATAGCCCATTAAATAAAATCATGATCCATAAGTCCATATTGATATACATACATCCATACATTAGGTCAAGGAGGATTCATAATATACTACCAACAAATAAATTTAGAAGGAATGATGGAATTAGCCACAAATTGACAACTATCATAGTAATTGATGCAGTCAGGTATCAGCAAAGGATGTTAAAAATTTGCAGGTAAAATTTTGATGAATTCCATGATCTCTAAATAGTCTCCCCAGAAGGCACTTATTAATTAACAAAAAGAGCAACTTTTCACTGGAGAATCCTGGAAGATACCGCTTAAACCAGGTGATCAAGGCTAATACCTTCAGTGAGAGGAAAAATCAACATCTTATGCCTTTTGAAAAGAATATTGATATGGTTTGGATGTTTGTTGCCTCCAAATCTCATGTTGAAATGTAATCCCCATTGTTGGAGGTGGGGCCTGGTGGGAGGTGATTGGATTGGGAACAGATCCACCATTCCCTTGGTGATGTTAGTTCTTATTCAGTTAGTTCATGCAAGATCTAGTTGTTTTAAAGTGTGTGGCACCTCCCTCCTCACTCTCTTGCTCCTGCTCTGGCCATGTGACACACTGACTTCTGCATAGCCTTCCACCATGACTCTAAGGTTCCTGAAGCCCTCACCAGAAGCAGAGGCCAGCACCATGGATCCTGTACAGCCTGCAGAACCATGAGCCAATTAAACCTTTTCTTAATATAATCCACCTAGACTCAGATAATTCCTTTATAGTAACAAAAATGGCTTTCCGTAAATATATCACTTCTGTGTTATTCTTTCCAAAATGCATGATTTGGATGTAATCATAAGGAAGCATTGGAGAAACACAAATCAAGGGACCTTCTAAAAAATAACTGGCCCATACTTTCCAAAAACATGAAGGTAATAAATCTAAGAAAGACTCAAAACTGTTTCAGGTTAAAGAAGATTTTTAAAAATGACAGTTGAATGCCACATGGGATACAGGATATTCTTTCACCATAAATGACATTATTCAGATAATTGAGGAGATTTAAACAAGGCTGGTGCATTAACATTGTATTATCATACTTTGACCATATAAGAAAATATCCTATATGCTACAGTGTTTAGGGACCAAGGAGCATCATATCTGCAACTTACTTTCCAATGGTTCTGAGGAAATTTTACACATAAGAGAACACTCACCCCCACATACTCACCCTCACACCCACCCACCCCCCAACACACACAGATGAGAGAGAGAAAAAAATGGTAAGGCAAAGTGTCACCCAAAATAGTAATGGACAATACGAACCAACAATGTTGATATTTTCACATTAACCATTAACATTCGGGCAAACCAGGGGAAGGGTATACATAAATTTTTTATTCTTTTTTTTGCAACTTTTCTATAAGTCTGAATTATATAAAAATATTTTAAAAATAGATATTTCTCAATCTGAGCTGTCCAGGAAAGCTACTGCGGACAGGGAGGCAGAGGGAGAAGCTTGGGGAGAAGAGACATTTGCCATGGCTGAACACTTTTAAAAAAATAATAAGATGTCCCATCTATCTAAATTATCTTAAAAAAAACTCATGCAACTGAAATGGGGATATGTCTGCTGTCTCCAATGCATCAATTCACTGCAGAAGGAGCACCTTGCGGAAGGGTTACTGTGCCCTTCTCCTCTGTGGTCTCTCAGAATAAAGACCTCAAACCCAAGTGCAAGCTGAAGGCGCTGGTTTCCACGATCAAGGAACTAGAGTTCAAGCTGAAATTTATTCTAACAATGAACCCAAGGATGAAGAAGTTTCAAGTGGATATGACCTTGGATGTGGACATAGCTAACAACCATCTCACCATTTCTGAAGACCTAGGAGTGTCTGATGTGGGAATTTCAGCCAGAATAGGAAGGAGCAAGCAGAGAGATTTAACTCTGTGTGTCCTAGGTGCCCCTCACTTCACTTCTGGCCACCATTATTGGGAGGTGGATATGGACACTAGCAAAGTATGAGATGTGAGCATTTGTAAGGGATCTGTGAATCAACAGGGGAACATTGTACTTTCTTCAGAACTTGGCTTCTGGACTGTGGGTTTCAGAAAAGTAAAGGTCTTTGCTGCCAGCACTACACCTTTAAGTGTTCTCTGGATGAGTCCCCAGTTGTAGAGAGTGAGGATTTTCTTGGATAAAGGTACGAGGTTCACTTCTTTTTATAATGTTAGTGATGGGTGCCATATCTACACATTCAACAAAATTTCTGTTAGCCACTGCATCTATTTTTTGCTCATAAACATGAAACTCAAGGTGATCAGAGCTTCCTGAGTATCTATCTGTGATCAATCCAGACAAGGCCAGTCCCCCAATTTACTCTAGGCAAAGTCAATAAACATTTGAACATAATCATCAATAGGAAGTTCCTGTATGCCCAAAGCCAGAGCTAAGAAGTTTTCTGCTAGATACACAAAGGTACAAAGGGATAGAAGGAAACGATCAGTCATTTTGTAAGCCATGAACAGAAAGCAATTCTATTTATTAGGGGAAAATTACATTTTACTTTCAAAATTTGTCATGTTGTTTTCTTCAGGACTTAGGTTTCTATTTATGTTCAATAAATATTTTGAAATTTCAGAAAAATAGATACTAGTTATCCACTTATTATCAGCCCAATAGAAAGAATTAGTACTCCCTGTGGTTCAGATTCTCATCTTTAAGTTATTTTTTTTTTTTTCTTGAGATGGAGTCTTGCTCTGTCACCCAGGCTAGAGTGCAGTGGCTTAATCTCAGCTCACTGCAACCTCTGCCTCCTGGGTTCAAGGGATTCTCCTGCCCTAGCCTCCCAAATAGCTAATTTTTGTATTTTTAGTAGTGATGAGGTTTTACCATTTCACATTAAGAGGAATCAGGGTCCCTTAAAATGATTGATTCCAGATCTGGAGTAAAGAATATACAAAAAGTGTCTGGAATAGTTCTATCTTATACCAGAAGGCAAGGACACTACCAAAGATTGCTAAGATTTTGTCAACAGAGCTCAGACCTAGCATAAATAATCTCCCTCTGGGAAAAGTTGAGAAGATTTAAAGATGATTAAGAATAGTATCCACAATATAGTGAGTTATAGCAAATATTTTAAAATCCACGTTTCTCAAAGAAAGGCTCTAGTTAATTATTTGGGGGGAAATGTTAAGGGACCAAAGCTGTTATCTGAAAAAACTATTAAAGGAGAGGGAAAAAAATAAACATTTAATTTGCATTTTCTATAAATATTATACTTAAAGGTAACCAAATATTTGGGGACAGGAAATTCCTCTTTACAGAAGTATTCTAGTATATAAATGAATGTAGAATTATGAAATTAGACAATTACCATTTGGCACTGGTCAGTAAATTAATGGATCTAAGCAATAATTATCAATGCTGCCAACATCACTGAAGAATCACTGGGACATTATGTGCCTCCAGATGAAACGATAACCATTCTCTCCCAAGTAGTGTTGCCAAAACCAAAAACCAACAGAAAACGTTAATCCAGATCTAACTACTACTTTGCAGAAATTACAAGGAGCAGGGGAACATTTCAAACCACATCACAAGAATGTGAAGGGAAAAATACAGACTGTGGAAAACTTACAAGTTCAAAAGTTCAAAAGACTCAGGTTTTCTGAACAACAAAAAGCATAAGAGAAAAATGGAAGCAGAGGAAGATAATCTATAGATTAAGAGAAATGTAATAATTAAGAGAAATGTAAGACTATCAATCAGTTGCAGTGTATGGAGTCTTGCTTAGCCCGACTTGTCCAGAGATAATTTTCCTACATAACCAGGGTTATTGGAAAAAAAATTCGATATTTCTTTATATTAGAGTATGATTGATAGCTATGGTAATGCTATTACGTTTGTTTACCCCCCAAAAAAGAACTTTTTTTAGAAGTACATACCAGAATATTTATAAATGATATGATGAATGAGATTTGCTTTGACATAATCTGGGCAGGGAAGGGCAAATGTAGAAGGGTTGTGCCGGGTGGGGTGGGGGTCGCAGATAAACATGAAGTGAGTTTACCCTTGAGTTGATGATCGATGGAAATGTGTGTGGGTACAAAGGCATTTATTTATCTTTCCACTTTTGTATTTGTATAACATTTTCACAATAAAGAGTAAAAAGTTTTAGATCATGGGTAGGAGGATGCAGAAGATAGGAAAGAAGACGAGAAAAGAGAAGACTGGGCACCTGTTAGGGATGGGAAGCATGTGAGGTGCTTTTTCGATGTGCTGTTGAATTTGGTTCTCAAAACGGTCCAATGGAGTAATTATGCTTGTTTTATCTTTTTCTTTTTCTCTTTTTTAACGAATAAGAAAAGCTGACGCTAAAGTGATTCAGTGATTTGCTCAAGATCTCAAAACTAGTACTTGGTAGACCTGGAATAAACATTCACCTCCTGGGTTCTGATCCTTCATTTGCGACACTACAAATCCATTCTATAGTGTTAGATCCAGTTAAATCTGGATTTAATTATTACCATAAAAAGGAAAATCTGAAAATGAATTTCATGTATTGTTTTAACAGCTTTATTGAAATAATTAACATATCATCAAATATATCCTTTTAAAATATACAGTTTAGTAGTTTTTAGGATATTCACAGAGTTGTGCAATCATCACCACAACCTAAATTTAGAACAATTTCATCATCTCCCAAAGAAACTTGACATCCATTGCAGCTAATCTCACTCCCCGGTCCCTCCAGCTCTTCAGCCCTAGACAACCACTAATTTAGTTTCTGTGTCTATAAATTTTTCTTTTCTGGAAATTCTGCATAAATGCAATCATATAGTATGTGACCTTTTGTGACTGTTGTCTTTTACTTAGCATAATGTTTTTTAAGGTTCGTCTATGTTGTAGTTTGTATCAGTACTTCATTCCTTTTTATTGAGGAATAATATTCCATTATAGGGGTA
The DNA here is from genome assembly GCF_048565385.1 of Saimiri boliviensis. NCBI lineage: Eukaryota > Metazoa > Chordata > Mammalia > Primates > Cebidae > Saimiri > Saimiri boliviensis. Next base: position 20,898,417 of record NC_133463.1, read on the forward strand.
TGCCATATTGATGGACCTTTGAGTTGTTTCTACTTTTCAGTCATTATGAATAATGTTTCTATGAATTTTTATGTGCAGCTTTTTCTATGGACACGTTTCACTTCTTTGGGGTATATACAGAGGATAGGAAATGCTAGGTCATATGTTAACTTTCTGTTTAAAATTTTGAGGAACTGCCAAATTGATTTTATTTTTTCATTTTTTCTTTTCTTTTTTTCTTTCTTTCTTTTTTTTTTTTTTTTTTTTTCTGAGACAGATTCTCTCTCTGTCACCCAGGCTGGAGTGCAATGGCATGATCTCAGCTCACTGCAACCTCCACTTCCCAGGTTCAAGCAATTCTCCTGCTTCAGCCTCTCAAGTAGCTGGGATTACAGGCTTTTGCCACCATGTCTGGCTTATTTTTGTATTTTTGGTAGAGATGGGGTTTCACCATGTAGGTCAGGCTGGTCTTGAACTCCTGACCTCAGTTGATCTGCCTGCCTCGGCCTCCCAAAGTGCTGGGATTACAGGCATGAGCCACCATGCCTAGCCCTAAATTGACTTTCACAGAGGCTGTACCAACTTTACATTCTCACCAGCAAGCATGAGGGTTCCAATTTCTTCACATCTTGGCCATTACTTGTTATGGTTTGTCTTTGAAATTATAGCCATCTTCATGAGAGTGAAGTGATATTTCATTGTAGTTTTTATTTATAGTATTTTAAATGACTAATTATGTTGACAATGCATTGTTGAATACTAGATCATTATTACTTGAATTTTGCATCATTCTTTCATTCACTCAACAAATGTATATTGGGTACCTTCTATATGCCAAACCATACAAAAGAAGAAATGACAGTTCATATGTTGTAACTGTAGGCAAGAATGCCAGTAGCTGGTGGGTTTAGTGGTGAGAAGTTGAACAAATTCTCTTCTGATTGCTTTCAGTTTCTCACTGAAATAATGAGCACCATGACTGGCTGAGAATCATGTAAGGGAGAGGTATTGAAGTTAACTGAGAAATAAAAATATATCTGAACCAAAATTGAAAACCTAAACTAATTGGAATTCAATTAATCTAACAAATATTCTTTTTTTTTAGTTTTAAAAGTTGTTATGACTATATCATGCATCAAAATATATAAAGAATAATATAATGAATAGCTAGGTATCTACCACGTGGCTAAAAATAACTCATTAGTGAAACCAGCCTCTATTGGATGGTAGCCAACTCCATCTCTATTCTGAATTTTACTTTTATCTCCTTGGAGTTTTTTTTAGTTTTGGTTATGTTTTGTTATGTTACTACACACACACACTCAGATACAAAATTAGAAGATGACTTTCTCAGCAATATGGCATTTACATCACATACATTTTAACTTTATTAATGCAAATTTTCTCTCTAAAGAGATTGTATCAATGTATACTCCCACCAACAGTTTTTAATTTTTTTAACTCTTGATCCTGGTCAATATTGTCTATTATCCAACATTTTGATGAAAATTGTTTCTCATAAGTTTAATTAGTAATTTTATAAGTTTTTAATGAGTTGGGGTCTCACTGTATTGCCCAGATTGGACTTGAACTCCTAAGCTTAAGCAATCATCCTGCCTCAGCCTCCCAAGTTTGCTGTTTTATAAGTTACATTTATTGGCAAATAGGAATAAAAATGATTTTTGTAATTTTATCTTAAATCCAGTAAACCTGGTGAACTCACTGATTTATACCTTGTCTCTGAATCCTCTTAATTTTTCTGTATTAAAAAATGCAGGTTTTTTTGTTTGTTTGTTTCCGTTAGATGATGTGACTGGCATGAGATAAGCAGATTGAACACTACCTTCAGAAAAGCAGACGTTCTGTTTGTGTCCTCTCTTATCTCCTTGAGCAGTGGTGTGTAGTTCTCCTTGAAGAGGTCCTTTACATCCTTTGTTAGTTGTGTTCCTAGGTATTTTATTCTCTTTGTAGCAATTGTACATGGGAGTTCCCTCATGATTTGGCTCTCTGTCTGTTGTTGGTGTATAGGAATGCCTGTGATTTCTGCACATTGATTTGGCATTCTGAGACTTTGCTGACATTGCTTATCAGCTTAAGAAGGTTCTGGGCTGAGACGATGGGGTCTTCTCAATATACGATTATGTCATCTGCAAATAGAGATAGTTCGACTTCTTCTTTTCCTAATCGAATGCCCTGTATTTCTTTTTCTTGCCTAATCGCTCTGGCTAGGACTTCCAATACTATATTGAATAGGAGTAGTGAGAGAAGGCATCCTTGTCTAGTGTCAGTTTTTAAAGGGAATGCTTCTAGTTTTTGCCTGTTTAGTAAGATATTGGCTGTGGTTTGTTGTAAATAGCTTTTATTATTTTGAGATACATTACATTGATACCTAGTTTCTTGAGAGTTTTTGGCATAAAGGGCTATTGAATTTTGTCAAAAGCCTTCTCTGCATCTATTGAGATAATCATGTGGTTTTTTCTTTGGTTTATGTGGTGGATTATGTTTATATATTTGCATATGTTGAACAAGACTTGCATCCGTAGGATGCAGCCTATTTGATTGTGATTGACAAGCTTTTTGATGTGCTGCTGGATTCGGTTTGCCAGTATTTTATTGAAGATTTTTGCATCAGTATTCATCATGGACATTGGCCTGAAGTTTTCTTTTTTAGTTGTGTCTCTGCCAGGTTTTGGTATCAGGATGGTGTTAGTCTCATGGAAAGAGTTAGGGAGGCTTCCCTCGTTTTGTATTGTTTGGAATAGTTTCAAAAGGAAAGGTACCAGCTCCTCTTTATATGTCTGTTAGAATTTGTCTGTGAACCCATTTGGACCTGGACTTTTTTTGGTTGGTAGTCTGTTAATTGCTGCCTTGATTTCAGACGTTGTTATTGGTCTATTCGGGCTTTAAACTTCTTCCTGGTTTAGTCTTGGGAGTGTGCAAGTGTTCAGGAATGGTATCCATTTCTTCCAGATCTACTGGTTTATATGCATAGAGCTGTTTATAGTAATCTCTGATGGAAAAATATTCCATGCTCACGGTTAGGAAGAATTAATATTGTGAAAATGGCCTTACTGCCCAAAGTAATATATAGATTCAATGCTATCCCATTAAGCTACCATTGACCTTCTTCACAGAACTGGGAAAAAACACTTTAAACTTCATATGGAACAAAAAAAGAACCTGCATAGCCAAGACAATCTGAAGCATAAAGAACAAAGCTGGGCATCACACTACCTGACTTCAAACTATACTACAAGGCTACAGTAATCAAAACAGCATGGTACTGGTACCAAAAAAGAGATATAGACCAATGGAACAGAACAGAAGCCTTGGAAGCTCTGTCATATACTATGTTCCACACTGCATAAGGCTTCAAACACCTAAGAGGGAACTGTGGGGGATAAAGAAAAACACAGAGACAAACATAACATAACATAGAAAAAGCTGGGCCAAGTGATGTGGAAAAATGAGGATGTCAGTTACTCCAGCCCCTACCTGTCTCAGAGTACTTTATTTCATATGTTCACAAAGCACATATCAGAGGGAGGGTACAGTTACCCAGAACAGCCTGTGCTTATAATTCTCTTACTTCAGTTAACATACTTTGGCTAATAACTATCTTGCAGCAATGTTAGTGAAAGTTGGTTATCTTTCTCTAGGTCCCTCTGCCTTCTCTGAGACATACACATTCCCCTATTATGGTTTTGCGTCTCTGGAGATCATCCAAAGTTCACAGCAGCCTTGCTGCTGATTCCCCCCAAGAGGGAGTGGGCTCTTCTGGCTCAGAAGCAATGCCACACATCTACACTGTCTGATCTTTGACAAACCTAACAAAAACAAGCAACAGGGAAAGGATTCCCTGTTCAATAAATGGTGTTGAGAAAACTGGCTAGCCATATGGAGGAAGCTGAAACTGGATCCCTTCCTTACACCTTATACAAAAATTAACTCCAGATGGATTAAAGATTCAAACATAAGAATGAACACCATAAGAACCCTAGAAGAAAACCTAGGCAGTACCATTCAGGACATAGGCATAGGCAAGGACTTCATGACTAAAACACCAAAGCAATGGCAACAAAATCCAAAATAGACAAATGGGATTTAATTAAACTTTTGAGTTTCTGCACAGCAAAAGAAACAATCATTAGAGTGAACCAGCAACCAACAGAATGGGAAAAAATTTTTGCAATCTACCCATCTGACAAAGGGCTAATATCCAGAATCAACAAAGAAGTAAAGCAGATTTACAAGAAACAAACAAACCCATTCAAAAGTGGGCAAAGGAGATGAACAGACACTTTTCAAAAGAAGACATTTATGTGGCCAACAAACATACGAAAAAATGCTTATCATCATTGGTCTTTAGAGAAATGCAAATCAAAACCACATCGAGATACCATCTCACCCCAATCAGAATGGTGATCATTAAAAAATCTGGAGTAAACAGATGCTGGAGAGGATGTGGAGAAAAAGGAACACTTTTACACTGTTGATGTGAGTGTAAATTAGTTCAACAATTATGGAAGACAGTGTGGTGATTCCTCAAGAATCTAGAAATAAAAATTCCATTTGACCCAGCAATCCCATTACTGAGTATATACCCAAAGGATTATAAATCATTGTATTATAAAGACACATGCACACGTTACGTTCGTGTGGCACTGTTTACAATAGCAAAGACCTGGAACCAACCCAAATGCCCACCAATAATAAACTGGACAAAGAAAATGTGGCATATATATACTATGGAATACTATGCAGCCATGAGAAATGATGAGTTCGTGTCCTTTGTTAGAGACAGGGATGAATCTAGACACCATCATTCTTGGCAAACGGACACAAGAACAGAAAACCAAACACCACATGTATTCACTCATAGGCAGGTGACAAACAGTGAGAACACCTGAGCACAAGGAAGGGAACAACACTCACTGGGGTAGGTGAGGGAGGTGGAGGGGAAGGGAGGGGAGGGACAACAGGAGGCGGGGAGGATGGAGAGGGATAACACCAGGAGAAATGCCTGATATAGGTGATGGGGGGAATGGAGAGAGCAAACCACCACGGCGTGTATGCATCTATGCAACAGTCCTACAGATCCAGGATGTGCACATGTACCCCAGAGCCCAAAGTACCAAAAAAAAAAAAAAAAAAAGATAAAGAAAAGGGGAGGTTCATACAAACCATTGGCTCATAGAAATACTGAAATCTTGCTGGGCAAATGTCATCAGATCTTTTTACTCCGGGGTGTGAGTGTATTCCTTAATTGCACCCAGAGAGTGGGAACTGGATTTCCTGAGAGTCTCCATTTATTGTTCTCCACAGCTCTTGCTTTTACTCTATGGAAGTTTCTTTCTTTTTTGTTAACCTCTTTGGCCACTTCTATGAGGGAATTGGAAAAGATGCCTTTGAGCAACTTCTTCAGCTTACTTTCTTACTTGTAGAAAACTGAGGGCCCAGAGGGCATTTTATGTCTGAAACTGTTTCAGCCCCTTTAACTTCAGGCTGATGATTTTGTCAATTGAACTGTTTCAAATAATTTATGGATTTCCTGTATATAATTTGAGTCCTCTCCTCTTCTTCTGTGAAAAACCATATCCACAATTATTTTTAAGACAAGCCTATTTTTCTATATGTAATTACTGGTAATTTAGGTATTACAAAACACCTTGAATAGGCACCATTTCAGTTTTCTTCAAAGGTCTTAATAAAGGGTCTTACAGTTAGATCCTTGATCTCTTCTTTACCCTAAGGCCTTATTTTTCTGGCAAGACCATGCATTTAATATTTTCACAAAGATATATATTAATTTTAAAGTTTTTAGTTGCCTGAGAAAACTGGAGACAAGAAACTCACCAGACCCTTAATGTTTTTTTCTGAGTTTTACTTGCAAATTGGCCAGTTATTTTCTAAGTTCATTTATTTCTTGAAGAAACTTATCATATGCAACTAAAATCAAGTAGACAATATGTGCAATACTCTTCCTTCTTGCCCAATTTTGAAAATGTATTAGGTTCACTTTCTATCTTCCAAGTTACCATAGATGATAGTTTTACCAAACACTTTAACAGCACATAACACTGGTCTCCATTTTTCCAAACTTTCATAATAATTTTCTTAGATTTTTCTAGCCTCTACCTATAACTGTATCCCAAAATCAATGGCATATATTTTAGGCCTTTATTAGACAACACTAGAAATAATAGGCATCCTAGAAGTATCTATGATGAATTTCTACCTCAGTTACCCATAGCTACATAATAATTCATTCCAAAACTTAGTGGCTGAATAACAATAAATATTTCTCTTGCTTTTCTGGGGTTTGGCTGATTCAGGCTGGTTCATGGCTGGATGGGCTTAACAGGCATCACCTGGGCTCTAGAGGTCGGCTGGCTGTCAACTGATATAATCTGGGCTTGCCCAGAGTGACTTCAGTCTTCCAAATGTTTTGCATCCACCTTTTGAGACTGGTGGACAAGCATAGGTGTGCCTTTCTCAAGGAGATGACAGAAATGCAAGAGAGCAAGTCAAAAAGTGCAGGGCATCTGGAAGCCATGGCCATGAAAATTCAGACTTGCAGATGATTTGAATGGTGAATAAGACAGGCTTTTACAGGGTGAAAAGAAAAGGGGGAAACAGAGACTCTTGCTAGGCCAGAGTCCTTGCTAGAGTGCTTCCTGCCCTGCAGTTCGAATTGCAGATTCCACACAGGAAGAGGAGGGGCCAGGCTCCTCCCTGCTGCAAATGTCATGAACATCTATGTCTCCACCCCAGTGCTCAGGCCGGTTGGAGTTTTTTTGGGGACCCACCCCCAACCTGGCTATCTTGTTCTTCTCTCTAAAGAAGTACATCTAACTGCTGTTAAAATAAAGATAAGGACAAAGACCAATCTTAAATGCTTCCTGATGACAGGGGGTGCTGTTTTGGGGAAACAGCAGTCAGAGCTCCCTCAGAGGCCAATCTAAGGGTTCCAGCAGAAGGGGCCATTGTCAAAGGCTCTGGTTGCATGATTGCATGGAGTTTGATGGCCTGAAGGCAAGAACAGACCAACTGGGTTATTAGAAAGCATGTATCAAAGCAAAACAAGGGGAGGTATGGACAGCTCAAAAATCCTGAGGCCTTTTAGCAATGTGCACAGGGAGAGGGAGGCCAGAAGCCCTACTAGCAAAAAAAACCTTTACCCTTTTGCTGTCATGTTGGGTTTCTGGGTCTCCTTCCCTTCAGGCCAATCTTAAGCCAACCAATTCAAGATTTGGGAAATTAAGTTTTCCCTGTTTGGAGGCTGCATCTGAGGTGACTATCTCATAGTACGGAGACACAATTACCTATTTGTGACGAGAGAACCAAGGAGGAGAAAGAAAAAGAAGAAGACATATATTAAAGGAGTCCCAGGGATTTGAGATGCATTTGAAAGGAGTACAGACTGAAGATGAATGGCTACCCATCTAGAAAGTGGGAAGCAGGCATTCCTGGTTCCCTTCTCTTCCTAGCAGATACCGGGCGTAAGTGAGGGAGAAAAAGAAGAGCATCCTCTTTTTCTCTTTCGTCCCGGCATCCCTAAATCCTGGTGACCTTGGCAGATGCTGTCATAGATGTCAAAGCAACTTGCACTCATGAAGCAGGGGCCAAGGGTGGAATCATCTGTTCTTACCCACATAAGCCCTATATCCCTTGCTGTCAGTAGCTTTGAATTTCCTAGAACTCATTTATACCACAGATACTAATGTGGCCTTTATCCATGGAACAGGATGCTTGGGCTTGGCTTAACTGGCAGGAATCAGCCATGCCTACCTGAGCTATGCCTTTTAACATCTGTGGTTGTCTGCCTTTGGATCCCGTAAATCTAGTTTTCTTTCTTAGGGCTTTGACCCAAAGCTTGGAATTGAATCTAGGACAAAATGCACCTTGGTGGTGGCTGCATGGACTCCTTATCACAAGCCAAATACTAAGGTGAAACTGCAGAACTGAGTCCTCCTCCCCCAAGGAAGAGGAAAGAATGTCTTATGATACACCCAGATAACTGGTGGCTGTAGTTATGCTTGTAGGATTTGGGTGCATGATGTTTGGCTTTGGTTAGCTCCCTTTGTCTTACTTTCCCAAAAGGAAACCTCTGAGTGATGAGCATCCTATTTATTCCCATCACCTGGCAGGATTTACAGGATAATTGCTCAGAACTAGAATATTGATCTAGATGTTTACATTAGCTATCTCTCTCGTTCTTTCTGAGCTGCACCTAGAGATTGTTGATTGGTTCAGAGGAAGAAGCAGGGTTAGTCTAAAATGTAGGCAAAAACTGAAAAACAACTTGAATTTAGAATTTAATGACAAGTATATGATAAGTTTTGAAACATAATTTCTGTTTCTCCTGTCCTTATTTTTATTGTGAAAAAAAAAATCCTAATAGGACTGAGTTGTTTGCAAAATAGACTTTAGTCTTTTACTTGGTCTGATTATTTGCATGAAGTGCAGTAAGAATAATTATTTTTACATAGGCCTTTTGGATTGGCTTTGAGGGAACTCTGTTCCCCAAGGAATCTCAGATAAGGTATTTAAAGCCCATCCTGGCCATGGGTTTGTATTCTCAAATACCTGTGAATTGTGTGATCCTCTCGTCTTAAGGTCTGAAGATAAACTTGGATCTCCTGGACCTGCTAGAAAGTCACATTATTTACTGACCACATATCAGGAACCCTGTAGATGACAGTATGAGGTCAGTCTCCCCACTGGGCTTATATTGGCTCTGCAAGTTGAGATTGACTCCTTAAAGGGAAGCATACCTTTCCAGTTAAAGCCTTGGTAAAATAACCACCTTCTCCAATTGCATCCTGTTGTAAAAGAAAAATGATTCTTACAGCACTGATGTAAACAACGATATTGCCATATGTTAAGAATATTCATGGATAGTTTCCAAATTCCCTAGGCAGAGAGAAACAAACATGCTCCAAATTTTGTTCCTAAGAGTATACCTTAATTATTAAAGGCTGTAAATAGTTCAAAATAAGTTTCCTTGACTCTGAAAACCAAAATACGGATCAGCAATATTCTATGCAAAAGTCAAAAGGGTTGCTTCAGCTTTCTGATTTCAGTCTATTTAGTTAACTATGGTTTTGCTTGTTATTTGTGAACACTTCAGCTCTTTATGAGTACTGTGCATTTTTTTCTTTATTCAAATATAACAATCTTCAAAATTATCAGACGCCTATATTTGAGAGCACCTGTTAAAGTTCTATAACTTATTATCAGCCATCTTTTGAAAAGGATAAAAACAAGATAACTACCACCTGTGAATAGCAAAATGTCCAGGGTAGTTACAGTTAGAAACACACTTGACAAAGAAATTTGGTTATCTTTGTGGTTTACAATAGCTTAACATAACAGCCTTAATTATGATTGATTGTATATACTTAGATGTTAGAATTTTAGACAAGCACAGGGCAGCTACTTGCATCAGTTCCCTTTCATTTTTAGTCTGGTCTCCGATTTCCCTTCTTTTCCCACAAGCTTTTTTCTCCTATGCTTTGCATTAAAATGATGTCGTCTTCCATTTCAGCTAGAAGTATTAAATATTTTGAAGAGTGAGTTCCCAGGATATCTAGCCCATAATATGGGAAGAAATAGCAATGCAAAAGTTATTAAAATTATTTATTAAGATAGCATAAAATTTGCTTTTCTAACTTATAGGACATCCTAACTGGGCTTCTGTAGTCCATAACATTTTTTCTAAAATGGGTCTTATTTTCATTCAACAGTGTAACAGTGATCCAAATAGTTGGAGTTGGGGTATCTGTGGACCAGGCAGAAACACAACCAGAGAAATATAAGAAAATAGAAGTTCATCAGGGAGGGGAGTGAGATTTTATAATAGGAGATAATTTTAAGGAAGAGAGTATGGGAATCAGCAAACAAAATGAACAAAGGGGAACGGAACAGATAAGAGTTAGAATGAGAAAGCTGGCATTCAAACAATTGAGTAGTCTGTATGTGTTCAGTATGCTAAGTGCATGATAAAAAGTAGTTTAATTCTTTTAATTAGCTAGATTGTAATTATTTCATGCTATATATGTACATCAAAAAGTCATATCTTATACCTTAAATATATACAATTTTGGTCAATCATAAGATTTTTAAAAGTAGTTTAATTATTTGGGAAGCCTCTCTAAACAAAATATGTGGGAATAGGACCTGAGTTCTGAGATCTGGCCTCACTTGTTTGTTGTTGTTGTTTTTTTTTAATTTGTCTTTTCCCTGTGATGCCTACAGCTCTCCCTTTTTTCCTTCTTTCTCCAGCTGCTCTGTGTAAATTACATGCTGTGAGATATAGAAGATAATTGATCATCTTTACCACTTAAGCGTGGGTAGATACAAATCAGCAAGATTGGCCTGTTCTCAATACTTTCCACTGTTAACTGTCTTAAAGCAGTGTAAACTTGAATAATCTTATGTCCTTGCACTCCATTTATAATTGATATTGTGAAAAGTTTATTCAAACAAAGTTGAAACTTAGTAATACAATTTGAGAGCCACAAGCACCTCTTTAATATTTTCTGTACATTATTCATATTACAGTTTTAACATGTTGACTAGTAAGACAGATGGTTCAAGGTTTTTCACTGAATGTAATATAAAGTTTTTGAGAAAATGTGTGCTGTTAAGTAAATATCATTAAAGACTAAAACAAAATTATTTTAATACTCTTTTCAATTGCTGATGTGAAGTAGTGGCCTTCAGTCAGTACACACTAATTGTACTAAATATGAATCAGTTAACACTAATCATTACAAAGAATAAAAGCTAGTGGGAAAAGAGCTTTTAACAGTTTGCTTATATTACCATCTTTAATCCTTAACTTGAATTCAATATATTAAAGTAATAAAGTATTACTTTAAGGATACTTATTATCTATTTCAAACATCTAATGTATTTCTGTAACACGATTGTGTTCCAAAAACTTCTTTTCTTTGAAATAGCAGGATCAAAATAATTTATCCAAACCTTAATAGTTTATAAGAAATATTTCAGTTTTTTAAAATGACCCCCTTGTAGACATTCTTCTGATATGGCTTAAAAAGTACATTAATCAGTGTTGTCTGGGAATCATTTACATGATTTTAGTTAGATGTAGAGATACTTCATAATTCACTGCATATGTACTGTTTTTCATTCTTGAGGATTTTAAAAATTCAACACATCTTTTTCATGTTTATTTTCATGAAATTAGAATTATGCTAGTTATTATGATAGGAACGGAGGAGTTTAAGACATGATCTCAGCATTCCATAAACATCCAGTTTTATTAACAAGAGGAAATCGAGTCACATAGCTTGGAGTACAGTCAAGTGTTGTGCTCAGAATCAGCGGTCACAGTAGTTGAACTCTTTTTTTTTTTTTTTTTTTTTTTTTTTTTTTTTTTGAAACAGAGTTTCGCTCTTGTTACCCAGGCTGGAGTGCATTGGCATGATCTCGGCTCACCGCAACCTCCGCCTCCTGGGTTCAGGCAATTCTCCTGCCTCAGCCTCCTGAGTAGCTGGGATTACAGGCATGCGCCACCGTGCCCAGCTAATTTTTTGTATTTTTAGTAGAGACGGGGTTTCACCATGTTGACCAGGATGGTCTCGATCTCTTGACCTCGTGATCCACCCACTTCGGCCTCCCAAAGTGCTGGGATTACAGGTGTGAGCCACCGCGCCCGGCTGAACTCTTAAATTAGCCACTGGAAACAGGCTTCTTGGAGCGAGGGTGTAGGACAAGGTAACTACTTCCTGGATAGGTGAACTTCTTGCTGATAAGTTATACTACAGAAATGTGTAAGCTTTGGGAGAATTTTTGACTGGGAATGCTTTTCTTTTTTTCTTTTCTTTTCTTTTCTTTCTTTTTTTTTTTTTTTTTTTTTTTTTCCCTAATTGTTTGAGATGGAGTCTCGCTCTGTTGGCCAGGCTGGAGTACAGTGGCACGATTTTGGCTCATTGTAACTTCTTCCTTCCAGGTTCAAGTGATTCTCCTGCCTCAGCCTCTCAAGTAGCTGAGATTACAGGCTTGTACCACCAGCTGGTTTTTGTATTTTTAGTAGAGATGGTTTTTCACCATGTTGGTCAGGCTAGTCTTGAACTCCTGGCCTTAAGTGATCTGCTTGCCTGGACCTCCAAAAGTGCTGGGATTACAGGTGTGAGCCACCGTGCCCGACCTGCTTTTATTGTTAAAGTTGTGCTTACTTGCTTAAGAACCTCAAAACCTAGGGACCTCTATACTTGGAAGGGCAAAGGAACATGTATTTTTACATTACTAAAGAATAATTAGCATTTTAAAAGTTTATCTATGAAATTTTAAATGATTTTTTACCCATGTATTTAAAATATTTTCAAAATCATTTTTATTTTTTTACATTTTTATATTTTGCCATGGATTGCTGTCTGTGATGTGTTATATGCAGTGTTTAAAAACTGCTCTCTTCACTAAAATCCTTTCAGAGAGATCTATGGAAGGATGTTTACTTAGCTTAATCAAATATAAATAATATAATGAAAACTCTGCTACTTTGATCTACTGTATGTAATAAGACTACATTCAAAAATTGTTAGAGTTATATACATTTTTAGAAGGAGAAAGTGCACTTTGCTTCAATTTTTTTCATCAGCACTAGAATGGGAGGAATATAAAGAGCTTTGTTCATTTAGAAAAACAAAAATAGTAGAGCCCCATTTTTCACCTGTAAAATATTATTCACTCCCTAACTCCTCTGACCCTGTTTGCTGCTCTTAATATTGCTTTGCTTGTCAGCTATTTCTCACTAAATTTCTACGCCAGCTGGCATTAAACATCCTGAATATCACACCATTTATTCTCTCTGTGTGCTCTACTTTTCAGTAGGGATACATCTACCATTGCATTTGATTTCCTAGTAAGTGACCAAGGAGTTAGTTCTGATTCTCTGCTGTTCTCAACTTTCTGATCATACCCAACTCTAAAACCTTTATCACTCTTTGGCTTACAGTGCATAAGTTCATCTGTTTCTGTTGTTCCAGTGGTCAATTTCTTTGTTTGTCTCTTTGTTTCAAGTCTCATCTACTTTGAGCCTATAGAGAGACAAATAATCTCCAAGCCCAGTTCTGCCCCATATGTAAATGAGATTAATAACATTGAATTAATTATTCAATCTTTTCTTTTTTTTTGAGACGGCTTCTCACTCTGTTGCCAGGTGCCAGGCTGAAGTGCAGTGGCATGATCTCGGCTCGCTGCAACCTCTGCCTCCCGGATTCAAGCAATTCTCCTGCCTCTGCCTCCCAAGTAGCTGGGACTACAGGCACACGCCACCACACCCAGCTAATTTTTGTATTTTTAGGTAGAAATGGGGTTTCACCATGTTGGCCAGGATGGTCTCAATCTGTTGCCCTCATGATCTGCCCACCTCGGCCTCCCAAAGTGCTGGTATTACAGGCGTGAGCCACCGTGCCCGGCCATCAACCTTTTAAATACAATATCTATAAAATGAAACTTTATAGAATGAAAACCTGCACTATCAATTCCCTGTCCAGTTACTCTGCCCATGTTGACTACCAGGTATCTGTTCTTACTCAGTTTGTCCATTCCAACACTGATACATCAAAATGATCCAAATACAGTCTACATTCTTAAATAATTGTATATGGCTTATACACAGAATTTATGGTTTATCTGTATCCCAAACATCAGCATCACGCAATATACCCATGAAACAATCCTACACATGTACCTCCTGAATCCAAAATAAAAAAAAGGGAGAAGACACAATTAATACTGAAGTTGGTCATGTCTCTTGGTGAGACTACCACTGCTGAATCTGGTCCATGTTGAGCTTGAGCTTCCTCTTCTCTAAACTAGTTATTTAATTACAAAAAACACATGTTGGCCTATATATATATACACACACACATATACATATATATACACATACATATATATACACACATATATAGAGAGACACATACACACACACACACACACATATATGTGATCTAATTCTGTACTTTACATGTTTGTATCTTTTCTCTCAAAATAAACAGAATAACAATGAAAAAGCTTTAAAATATAAATTATACTCTGAATGCATTTAATGTACTCCCGCCAACCCTCCCTTTAAGGCCCTAAATAACAGACAGTCTCTAGTAGATCAAGCCAGAAAAAGATGCCAACTCTCCAAACTCTTGGTCCAAAGTAGATTTTATGAAGATTTTATTGTTGGTTCTTGATTTAGCATTAAAATTTGTAAATTTGCAAAAAAGTGGTAGACACAGGAGAATATGTTACATAAATTGTGATTGAAAGAATAGTGGCAATCAAGGGTCTGGTTTTATTCTTGTCTCATACATTGTACAATGATAAAATGTTCTTCAAAATGAAAAATTTGTGTAAGTCATTTCTGGTATGCATTCATTGTAAAATTATGATCAAGCATATTAAAGAAAGAATTAAAAGATGCAGATCTAAGGCTTTGCTTTCTCATTTAATAGAAGTAGCTGTTTCAAGAATCAGATTTTTTAGCTTCCTTTTGCCTTTATGTATGATACCTTGACATTTAAAGTAATAGTACTCGTTGTTGACTTAATTGTAAACATAAACACAAACTTGGGCACTCACATCATGCAACTGTTCTTTCTGGTCAGTCAGGAGATGCAGAACACACCTGTGTTACTTTTTAAAAGTTATCAAAAGAACATAAATTTTGTATACATATGTGTATATCATAGTTGTATTTTTTTTTTCTCAGAGACCTCATAGCTCTCTGAGAATACATCCACACACAACATTTAATACACAGTGACAGACAGCAATTCTGTTTTAAAAGTCCAAAGAGCAGAGCCACTTAAATTGTTTTTGTTTGTTATTCTCCAATAAAATAAATATAGAAATTGAGAATATTTAGTAAATTTTATAGCAATTCAATAATATTTGTTGAATGAAAACAAATTTAAAACTCTTGACTTATATTTTTATATACCTTTGTTTTGTAAACATTGTTATTTACGATTATTGGTTTTTATGTTATTTTATGAAAATATTGGTCCTTGAGAGGTCGAAAATTAAAGAAAAATAATTTTTTTTAAGTAAAACAACTGGTCTTTCACCTCGGGGGGAAAAAAGAATTTTATAGTTTAACAATATTATTTACTAATTTGTTTGATACGATAGGCCTTATAATTATTATCCCCATTTTACAGCTGGAGAAAATGAAATTCAGAGACTAAGTGACATTATAAAGTCTTGCAGATGGAAAAGCATTCAGAAGTTGTAAATATGTTTATAGATTTTGAAATTAAAAACGTCTTCATAATCATCTGCTTTTAAAAGTAAATACAGATTTAAAATTGAACAGTATTGTTAATTTCCTGTACTTCAAATAAAATTAAATTGTGGCAGATGCATATACCCTTTTGATTATTGAAAGCATTCATTTGATTGCATTATTTTACAGCTGAAACCTATTGTAGTGCTTTGATTTTCTGATGTAGGAAATGTAAGTATAGAAGGAGTTCAGATTTGTTGTTAGGTTTTACAAACACTGGTTCTAAAATGTATCTGCTATATTTTTATGTAGGCTGGATCAATATTAAGATAGTTTCTTTCTACCACTTGCTATCACTTGGAGAAATGCTCATCAAATATGTCCTAAATCATATTTCATGTGCTGCTTTTGGTATTATATTTGTATGTAGATTATATATTATATTGTATATATTGTAAGATTATATTACGTTATATTCTGTACTGAAATGTAGAATTTGTTGTGAGATCTGACAACTCAGACAGCATCTAAATTTGTAAAGAATTGTTCAAGACTATTGTAATACTAAAATTTATCACTAAACATATTTAAACAAAGTCTATATTTTTTAGTTGAAGAGGCTTTAAAAATATATTTTTCTTATTACAAGACAAGTACATATTTACTATAGAATATGGAAAAGATGTTGCAATGCTAAAAAAAGAAACTAAAATTACCTGTAGTTCCTTCACTCAGATAAAGGCACCATTAAATTTTGATCTTATTCACCATTGTTTTCTTCAGCATATCAAGAAGTTCTTTGCCCATAACAAGTCTTAATAAATATTAGAGAATAAATAAATGAATGAGTTAGTGAACAAGAAATGGATATATACTCATATGACTTTTTTTAAAACAAAAATTAGATTATAAGTATTGCTTTTTAACTTGCCCTTTTTTTCACATAACAAAATATCCCTAGAAATTACATGTATTCAGTATTTTCCTACAATAGCATTTTAATAGCTGCATCATATTCAAGTCTATGAAAACAGATTACTAACATTTGTTGAATTAGAATAACATATCTGCCATTGATACTGCCCTGTTTTGAATTTCTACTGGATCCCGAAATATCTAAAATGCTTTGCAATTGGAGGCAATATACCTCTTCTTGTCCCACTTGGGCAGTTACTTACTATTTCCCAGCAGTGACACCAAACTCTCTCCCTGTGTGGGCCGCTCTGTTTACAACACACTCTTCCTTCTGCCTAGAATGCTCATTCCATATCTCTTTCCTGAGAGCACACATGCAGCCTTCCAAATTCAAAGCAAAGATTTTACTTCTGGATCCTTTATCACAGTGACCTTAGGTATTACCGTAAATCACATAGAACAAGCCATCTAGTAGAGCTGGAGAAAACTGAAGTTTTATATCAATTCAGAAAGACAAAAAGGAGCATTTGACAGTCAAATCCCTAGGCAACATTATTTCTGTGTTGTCCTGTTAATAAGAAAAAGCCATCTAAGATGGCATATTCTTTTCTCCTCTTCAGGAAACAGTGGCATTTAATTCTTCTCTTCTGAGGCCCCGTGTGATTGGAGAATGGATTGGTAGAGAAGAAAATGATGCGGATCCCCTAGCTGCTGAAATGCTACAGCCTCCAATTCCAAGAAGCAAAAATGACCAATGGGAAAGTGAAGATAGTGGCTCTAGCCCAGCAGGAAGGTGAGATGAGCTGTCTGCTAAGATGCTATATTACTAGTCATTAAAAGATACAAGGAAAAAAAAAACCAAATTCATGGTTTTTATGAAATCCCTTCTAGCAATTTTTTTAAATAGAAAATTATGTGAGTCTCTACATAGGATAAAAACATCAATTGCTGTCTTTTAAAATGAGAGCTTCAGACCTGCTTTGGGTTTTCGGTGTTGATGTTTTTTTTCCTTCAAATCTAGATCACCATATCTTTGCTACTAAAACCAAATAGAGAAATAATTTCAAGGATACACTGCCAGCCAAGACCTACTATAATATTGAACAGAGAGTGGCTGGCTGTTAAGAATTGGAAAGGAGGGAATTCTGATGTACCAGAAAGATATCATTAATCATCAGGGATAGTAAAAGTATTAAATGCATAATAGACCTTAGGAGGCAAAGTTAATGTTGACCGTAAAGAGAGAGAAACCTCAGTTAGAACCATTTAAATGTAGAGTTGGTAACTCTGATTGAATGTATTTATTAACATTTTCTTTTTATAATTTTTGAAACTGCTATCATTTGTCAATGTGAAAGTCCAAACTTTTATTTTACTCAGATCCCTGATGCTCAAAATGGTGGCGAGAGGTTTACCCTAAGTTCCCATGTGCTGCTAGTAGTGAATGAATGTTGAAATGTCCAGATCTTATTTATTAGAAAAGCTATTGTCAGACTAATACTTTTTTGTAATACCAACTGCAATAAGTGAAACTCAAAACAAAAATGAAAACTTCTGCAAAGTGTCTGGGATCTGGGGTGAAAAATATCATGGGAGGCATGGCTTAGACAAGTGTGAAAACAAATACTCATGAATGGAAATGTGTCAGGAGCTTAAACTTTCTGTGAGTGTTACCAGCTGACCATCACAAAAGAGTCTTTCCTATGCATAGCGTAGCCACAGTAACTTGGTATTTTCTATGTCAAATTTAGAAGCAACCAATAACTATTCTTTCTCAAGGAGAAAATTGTATTTTCTACAATGTAATAGCTTTCAGGGGTTCTTTGCAGTGACTTATCACTTGGCTGGAGGGAAGGAAATTCAGAATACTCATTAATGTGCTTCAGGCCTATAGAAAATTGATTCTATTTCCATGAGAAATAACTTTTAAATTATTTAAATAGTTGAAGTGTACTATATGAGGAGAAGAAAACCATTTATAAAGATCCATTTACCTTCTTTGTGAAATGCCAGATCAATTTTATCTGTCAACGAGGGTAATTTCTTTTTATTACCAGGCTTATAAAACTTACTGGACCTTTATCTTTATTCACCAGTAGATCTTCAATTCTTAAGTGTAAAATAGAGAAATGTCAACTTTCATTTTACTTTCATAATAATAATCAGAACTATTTATTGCAAATGGTAGTACTTCTATTTTCTTCCTAGCTTCAGTGAGCTCTTATTCCCACTTGACTACTCAGCAAGGGAGAACCTTTTCTCTAATCCTACTTGAATCCCTTACCTGGAAAACTCAGTCCAGGAACGTGTCTCTCAAATATTTGTTTTAATTTTATTCAGCTTTTCCCCCCTCTATCTTTAAATTACAAATTGAGGTATTATACTATGACAGGAAAGAGCTGGTGAAATTCTGCCCAGGTGCCCCATTAGAGTAGAAAGAATGCATGCATATCTGAATTAAATTTCAAGAACAGCAATAAACGATGGACTAGAAACTATATTTTCTCCATCTTCTAATACAAAACAGGATTTATGAATTTACACCAGCATTAGATTTGATTTGGATGAAGCAGAAAGAGTTGGAGAAAATCTTTTCAATGGCTTCAGAGTCTGTAACTATAGTGTTAGCTTTTACCATTAAATAGGAATGAATGTGTACTATACTTTAATGACTGACTGACATTAGTCAGTGGGGTGTTATGGCTCAAGAGGAGGCATTCACATATCCAGGATGCATCCCTTGTATTCTTTGAACACATAATAATATGAATTACTGCATATCTTAATCCATTTCATCCTTATGAAAAACATTATTTTTGAAAAATGAAAAAACTAAGTCCCAAAGTGGCTACATCCCCATCCCAAAATTGGGTAGCCATTAGGTCACTGAGCTAGGGTGACTTGCTTCAAATTCTGTGCATTTAAATGCTTTGCCCTACAGCCTCTCTTCAGAAAGCTGTTTTAAGAATGCTGTTATCCTTAAGCTGTAGGTTCAGATCTGGGAAAAGGGGGCCTCAGAACCCTCAGTGCTCTTAGATAAAACTCCCTTGTTCTGATCTCTCTCAACACTGTCTGCATGAACACCCCTGCCTCCCTGCCTCAGGCTGGTATTTTTTCTTACTGGTTGTAGGATTCGCAAGCTGTGGGGCTGGAGTAGAGGGTGGTGTCGTTCTTCATCCTTTGCTGCTTCCAGATCTTGCTCTCTCCTCCCTAAAACAATCTCCAGTTCTGCATCTTGTTCTGAATTTCCCAGTGTGTTAATTTCCCACATCTTCTTCTAGCAATAATTTGCTTACTGCCAGCCATTCCCCTTTCTCTGAATATACAAATATCCAGCTCCTGTCACTCTTCCCCAGTAGCCCTGCTGTATTGGTGAAACCAGCTTCATCGTCTTTGGTGATCCTTCCCCAAACCTGGCCTCTCACTTTCTTTGCCTACTCTTTGCCATATATCTTGAATTCCACCCTACCTCCCCCATCACTCCCTCTGTCATATCCTAGACCTTCTCATTCTCATTATCTGCAAATCCATGATGTCAATTTCAGGCATCTCACTCTCTGACTACCACCTCTCATCTTTCTTTCTAGTTCATTGCCTCTGACGCTCAGCTTTAACTGAGACCCCCAAAACACTGATACTGCCAAAGCTTAATTTTTTTCTCACCCACCTATTTCTTTATTTTTTTTTTCCTTATTCAGGTTTATCTATGCGCCGTCATGGTAATCAGTCTCTTGGGTATGCCCTCAACTCTTCTGCTACTCTTTTCCTGTTTTACTCTCCTGACAAAACTCTACCATGCTTAAATCTAATTCTTTGCCTATTCTGTGGCTAAACCAACCTGGGCTAGAGAAGGACACATGGCCACATTGGCCAGCATCATTGAATTCACAACTGCTGAACTTCAGGGACACACTGGTACTACCGGGTGATGCAGCTGCACCTGCCTCCGCCGTTCACATGCCCATTCTCCTCAATGACGTCACGTTTTTCCTGCTCTTCTCCAATCTCCACCCTTTCCCCCGACATTCTTATTCTTAACCAATGACTCTTTTTCCTGTTTCAAAGACAAAATAGCTGCGCTCATGAAGAACACCTCCATAAGCTTCCTCCAGTAGACTTTCTGTGCACCTTGCTTATTTGTGCCTAGGTTTTCTGATCTTCCCCATTGGCTATGGGTGAGCCATTCATGCTCCCGCCCAGTGCAAGTTCCTCCACTCAGTGCTAGATCCTTACTCTCACTCACCCATGTAAGCTCATCACTTATCTTCATTCCCAGCACCATTCCTTTCTCCCAGATCATTCCCATCAGCATGAAAGTGTGATGGGACTTCTCTCTAAAAAATAAAGTCTCCCTGGCCCCAGCTATTAATTAATGGTTCTCTTTCATTCACTTTACAAAGAAACTTCTCACAGTAGTTTTCTTGTGTGCACTGACCCCTCATTTTGCAGTCTTTTCCAAACAGAATGTTATTTCCACCACCTACTGAGAAAGCAACCTTGTCCATGTCACAGGACAACCTCTTGTCCAGGTTGCCCAGTGTCGTTCAAATGACCTCTGCCTTCTGTAATTCCAACCTCAAGTCTCAGCCCCCATCTTACTTTACCTAACAGTAGTCTTTGAGTTTTCATGTCTCATTTATTCAAATATTTTCCTTACAATCCTTATCTGTAATTGTGAAATTCAAAATGCTCTGAGAACCAAAGTTGTTTTCATAATTCATTATAGCAAAACCTGATCTGAACCCTGCAGATTCTTTATTTATCCCACTCAGTGGGAAAGCTGATACACAATGATGTAGAAATACTGATGTATTTGATAACAGGGTGAGGCCACAGACCCTTCTGAAAATATTATATAATATAGAGTTTATGCAGCAGGACACATCCAGCCCCAAGGATTCTAGAAAAACACTTATAGTCCTGGAATAAAATTCTGTTTATATTTGGACAGATATACTCTTTTTCTATAAATAGGCATGTTTTTGAAGATATGTTGGCCTTTTAGAAATAATTATGTTTTATAAATAAACATTTGATTATGATTATTAATACAAAATAACATTTCAAGATGTATATATTACTTTTGCACAAAATACTATTGAACCATCCTATATATATATATTTAGGTACATAATAGGCAGAAGCAGTTGTCACAATGTACATATAACATCTGCTTCAAACAGTTATACTTTGTGAATTATTATTTAACTCCTAAGGGGGAAAATTGCCTTAAAGCTGCAACTGTCTTTTTATATGAAAATATAAAATATATTTGGTAAGCATAGAATATTATAAAGTATAATATTCTATTACCTTTTGTTAAATTCACAATATAAAATTTAATGTTATGATGGGAAATTTAATTGATTTATTAAACAGTCATAAATAGAGCTATTTGCCAGGTACTGTTCTACGTTTATTAACCCTTTTTAATAGTCCAACCACCATATATTAGAAGTACTAATATAATCTGCATTATGGATAAAGAAACTGAGGAAAAGAAAGGAGAAATGACTTGTCCCAAATTATTCATCTTATAGATGAACTATCATTCAAAGCAATATCTATATCCTTTCTAGTAATCTAAAGCTACTGGGGCTAAAATAATACATGAATATTGTTATTTTAAAAGAATTTTAAATTAAATAAAATAATTTAGATGTTAATTCCAGCTTAACATGTTAAATTCATCAGCTAAGAAATCCAAATTAATTTTTTTTTTATTGCTTTTGTTTATTTCTCAATGAAAAAAGCTGGTCAAGAAAGAATTTCACATTGTTGTATTGTCTCTTAGTTTAAAAGACATGTAATGCAATGCAATGATGCAAAGGACAAATGCCACGGCAAGAGACTGGCACTAAATAAAATTATCCTATCCATTTTCAAGTGAATATTTATATTATATATCCACTATTAAAGAGTAAAAATAATTTTATCTGGTCATTTGGAATTATATCAAGGGTTACTCAAATTTAAAAATTACCTAAAAAGGGATGCATTTTTTTCAACATCTTAGCAACAGTCCTGTTTATGTTGGAAAACTAAGCTGGGATAGATGATAGAGTTAAGATAAATATTGTTAACATGTGTATGCTTTTATATATTTGTTCTTATTTTTTCCCTCAACTTTTTACTGTTAAAAGTTTAAAACCACAGAAAATTTAAAAGTAGTAATATCGAGATCCACATTCCCTCCACCTATATTCACCAATGAACATATTACCATCTTTATTTTATCTATGACCTATTATCTATATATCTATCATATATCATTTTCTATTTTTTTGCTGAACCATCTGAAAATATACATTTTATAAAATGTTAATTCTGTTATTCTTCAAGATGTATTTTTTAAGAATATATTTTCTTATGTACCCATAATATAATCGTATCAAATTATTTGACAATTCGACCATGAAGTTATTTAATATAGAGTCCATTTTCAAATTTCTTCAGTTTTTCCAGTAAAGTCTTTTATGGATTTTTGGTCTATTTGTTTATTTCTTTTTTATCTAGCGTATAATAAAGGATCATGTGTGGAATCTAGCTGTCAAGTCTTTCGAGTCTTCTGTAATCTACAACAGTCCTCTGCATTTTGTTTCTTTTTTATGGCATTTACATTCCTGAAGACTATGGCCCACTTATCTGGAAAATTTTCCCCAAATCTGCATTTGTCAGATTGTTCTCTGATTAAATTCATATTAAACATTTTTGGAAAAATTTCTACATAGTTGATGGGATGTACTTTCCTATTGTATTGTATTAGGAAATAGATAATGTCAATTCGTCCAGTATTATTGGTGAGGCTGTTTGATCACTTGATTAAGGTGATGGTCACCAGATGTTTCCAGTGTAAAGATATCCATTGCCTTTTCTAATTAACAAGTCACGTGTCACTTCTGTTTGGACAAGATGACACAGAGTGATTACATTTTGCTGTCCTTCACTACATACCCCTATAAGCCCTGAAATAAAGCAAGAGGCACCAAAAGAGAACCATGGCAAGGGTAAAGAGGAAGGTGGAATGGTTAGGAACCTGAGAGCTGGAGGAACAGCATAGCAGCAGGGGCACCTTGTAATTCTCCCCTGAACAGAATAACTGGCATTCCCTGCTTCCCGACTAGCAAGAAAAGGTGGCCCATGTAGGTTTTCTTCCCCTGATTGAACGGTAGCCACACCAGCAAAACTGGGAGAAGCCAGAGACACAGGCCAGAAGAATTGACTATTCTCACTGATAATAAAAGTTAGGGGACATGCTTTCCTTCCCTGCCACACTTGAGACTGCTTTTCCCCACTAAAGTGGGAGGAGAGCTGAGTAGCAACAGTGATTCTAACTCAGTGGCAAGAAAGAATCTACCTCAAAACATCAGGAAGGTAGAAAGAAAAACAGAAAGAGCAGAAATACGAGTATATACAACAGACTATCTTCACGAGTTTTAGAAATGATATTTATTGAAATAAAAATTATAACATCATCTGATACTCAATAATATTAAAAAGTAGGGAAACTAAAGGGTCCAAAATGGAAGGAAGGTATCCATATTTCACTCCAAGTGGTAAATGTTGATACTAATACAATAGTCTACTGAATACACACACACACACACACACACACACACAGAGTAACAGGAAGAACAGTCACTAGTAAAACTATACAAAGAGATAGACTCAAAAGCATTATAAATAAAAGCAAGATAATTCAATGAAAACGAGAATTGTCTTTTTAACAAATGATGTTTAAACAACTATACACACATATGCAAAAAAATTAAAGTCGAGTATTTTAAAACATCTTAATATAATATTTTAAAACATTTATCCATTGAGTGTGTTTTCTTAACATGCACTTGCTTTGCTAAATCAAGGACTAACAATCTGGACTTTCTAGCTTATCTTTAAAAATGAGAAAATCATCAAGTAGACTTTAATTTCCATATGGCAACAATAGGTAGGAGTAAATTAACACCTTCCCTCTTAAATGAGCCAGATTTCAGGTTCCCCATTCTCACCTGGGAATTCCAGATTTCAGGTTCCCCATTCTCACCTGGGAATTCCTTAGCAAGGTACAAATGGGTGTCCAAGAAAGACACTATTTCCATTATCCTTGGGGAAAACTTTAGTAATGTGTCCATGTATTTGCATGATAACTGAATGGAAGTTTATTTGTAGATTTTCTTTACTTAACACAGCAAATTAACATTTCAATATTTCTTCAGCTTAAAGGTGGAGCCTAAGACTAAAGGATTAAAACAGCAGCAACAGCAACATAAGAAACTCCTGGCCGCGATGCTCTCTCAAGATTCGTTTGAGTCCATCCACAGCCCTACCCCATCCGTAACAGAAGAAGACATTGATAATGAAGATGATGCAATGGAATTGCTGGGTAATTTTAAAAATTAATAATTTCTCATTTTCTTTTCTGGCATTGTAAAAAATGTGTAGTGATTAAGAGATTTTACAAGTTTTGAGTAGCCTTGTCTAGGGAAAAGAAACCATTTAGTATGTCTTTTATTTACATTACACCCATAAAGTTGCATGTAAGAACTAAATTGAAATAACCTAAGCATGTGAATATTTATTAGACTGTATTTTGTGCTTTGTGTATGCTGCACTTTACCTTCTGATTACGTAATCAAGCTCTATTCTGTGTGCAACTGTGATCAAAATTTAAGTCTGTCTGCTTTATTCTCTGGTAATAATTGCCTTGTTTATATCTATTGTCTATAAAATATAACCAAAGTACATATTTAAACCCCACCCCAAAATGTTCCCCTGTTATTTTGAGGATGCTTTAGAAAAATGGAATACAGTTTAAAGAGGCAGATAGTAAATTCATATTTTATGTTTTCCATAAATTACAGGAAAGTTTGCAGAGATTTCAGACTTTCTTCAGGTCTGTTACTTTCATGAAAACCTTATTAATCTTACATATGTAGGATATATTTTTATATTTTTTAATATAGTATATGTTTTTGCTTCATCAGAAATCTCTTCATATAAATTTTTAAACTGAACTTCTCCTTGGAACATCATTTTTCTGAAGGAAGAAGATAAAATGTTATTTCAGAGTGATTCACATATAAAACAATGAGTTTTTAAATCAATGGTTTCAATTATTCTGTGAAAAATAAAGAGTTTAATTTTCAAATACTTTGTAACAATATGATATTGTATTTTATTTACAAAGAGAACAAATACTATAATTATTTGAAAGCCTTAAACATGTTTTACATATAGAATGGAATCTCAGAAAATACAGCTATTTTCTAAAGTCTTTTTTTAAAAAAAATGAGATTCCTTGGTTTTAAGTGTTTATGGCAGTAAAATACTATCATTATAAAAAATGATATATTGTCCTCATGCATAGGCCTACAAAGGTGTCAATGGTGACAGGTTTGAAAGATGTTTTTTGATGCTGTAAAAACTGCATTCATACTAGCATTAAGGAGACTATGACATGGCATTTTCAATACATGCTGTTGGTCTCTCCAGTTGGGTCTTATCCTCACCTCCAGATCATTAACGTGGCAGACATGCCATATGTGGCAGTGGTAGCTTCACTCAACAAACATTTACTAAGTACTTACTATATGCTAGGTACTTGGCTTGGGCCTGGGAACATAAAAATAAAATCGTCATGATCTGTGTTTGAAGGAATTTTACATTGTGATGTTCCAGATACAAATGTAAATTCATCATTCTAATAGTGTTTGCTACCTGCACTAATTGGATGAAGCACAAAGTTGTATATAGGGGTAACACCTAAAGTAGAAGAGGTGAGGGACAGTGATCAAGGAATGTTTCCTAGAGAAGCTGATTCCTCTGGTTAGTCCTGAAGAGCAAGTAGATGTAAGCTCAGCAGTCAGGGTGTGGTCATTGTAGGTTTGCTCATGTAGGTATGGTCTCTTTTGTGGTTGTGCTCCATAACTATACCTGTAAATGGTTCCTCTGCTTTGGTCAGTAACAGGGAAGAGGCAAGTGAGATCCAGGGTTTCTTTCCAGAGATGCAGGTGTCCATACCAAGCCAGTACTCCCTAGATTTCAGCTGCCCTGCCTGAAGGTTTTAGTCTCCCAAGAAGCTGAATACCAAGAATTGAGTCTTGGAGACTACCTAATGATGAGCAAGTAATAACTAGTCCTCATTGATTCTTTAGACATTTCAGCCTGTGGTCTGAGCAAGTTTAATAGTAAGAGATATTTGAAGGTTTGGACTTTCTCCATGTAATTCCACATATCTCAGCACAGGTAGCACGCAGTGTAGTAATGTCGGTCTCTAGGTCATGAGATTATCCTGTGATAGCTTGGAATGTTACAAGTCCACTGGGCTTTTCCCTAAAATAATGCCATATTCAATTTCCTGTTTTTGAAACCGATTCCAGTGAAACATATGTGATTATGTCTATTTGAGAAAAATACAAATGCTAAGTTCTGGGAAATTTATGTGAAATCAAATTTTATAGTTTATGTAGAATCATTGTAAGATGCGTTAGAGACATCTGATATTTAAAGTATCTTTTTGGAACTGAAACATTTTGTAGATGAGTTTGCTATAGCTTATGTGTTTTAAATGTTTAAGTTGTCCTTGTCATCTATACCAAGATGCAACTGGCTGAAGAGTATTTATTATGCATGGAAAGCACTCTGTAAACCTTGTGCGATGATAAATAAGTGAAAGGTCTAATTATTTAACATTAATAGAAAAAGGATTATTCCTCAGTAAAATTGGTTGATTTCAAGGAAAAAAAAAATTCCTGTTAGTTGAACTAGTAGAAGTTAGTAATAACTATTGTGACTCTTGTTTTTGTTTATTAAGGAAACTAGCATTGTTAATATATACTGATTACTATTTAATTATTCACAGTTGTTTAATTATATATTTGTGGATTTCTTTTCTAAATGTCTTGGGCATATGAATATATTATAGTACAACACCTGTAATTTTTAAGTAGATTAAATATTTTCTGTAAGATTGCTTTAAATGGTACTTATAAATTCACAGTACAGAAGTAGCTTAATATGGAATTAACGCTTGTCAGATAATGAAACATCCAAACTTGTGAATTTTTAAGATATAATCATTTTAAGCACCTCTGAAATTGGTGCTGTAATTGTAGAAGATATTGAATAAAATATCTGCCAAGTCATCTCATGCTCAAATATATTTTCAAGTATTTTAGTAATTGTTTTGGCAATTAATGACCACAGTGAATAAAATGTTACAGAGAATCTTCACATATTTTTTAAATTAATAAAATAAATAATTTTCCAAAATGGAATGACAAGTTACAATGGAAGAATGAGAGATTTATTGCTGGGCATAGTGGCTTATACCTGTAATACCAGCATTTTGGGAGGCTGAGGTGGGTGGATTGCTTGAGCCCAGGAATTTAAGACCAGCCTGGGAAACATGATGAAGCCTCAGCTCTACAAAAAATACTAATATTAGTCAGGTGTGGTGGCATGAACCTGTAGTCCCAGCTACTGGAGACGCTGAGGTAGACGGATAACCTGAGCCTGGAAGGTGGAACCTGCAGTGAGCTACTTTTCTTACATTAGATGCATTTTCATCTTATTCTTGTTGAAAAGTAAATTTCAGTTGTGTTTTTGATTATTCTCTTTATGATTAATATTCATTTAAAAACATCAGTATTATTTGAAATATACAACTGCTTTTCTTATACATTCTAATAAGGGGTATTACTGTCCTATACAATTTATGGAAATTTATAAAACATTTATTAAAGTTTCTCAGAATTGATGATGAGGCAAGTATTTAAAAATGCTAAAAGGGAAACAATATTATGTTTCATACTTTTTGGTCTTAGCCTATAATTATATAAAATCAAAAATTAAAAATTAAAAATTTTGCAGAGATGAAGTTTCATCATGTTTCCCAGGCTGGCAATTACATTGCCAAAAACAAACAAGGTGATTGCAAATACCTTTTATATGTTTTAAAATGAATAATCAAGAGCAAGTATAATTATGCTAGGATTCTTTGCTGAATATAGTCATTGAGTTTCTGTTACCTCAATATGTTACTAAATTTTGTAATAAAAACAAATCACTAGAAGGACTTAACACATTGAGGTGATCATTTGACACTTTTTTCTTACATTCTGATCAACCTTTATAAAGTAAATATTCACTCAATTCACTCTCTGTTCTGTTTTTTTTTTTTTTTTTTTTTTTTTTTTTTTTTTGAGGCGGAGTTTCGCTCTTGTTACCCAGGCTGGAGTGCAATGGCGCGATCTCGGCTCACCGCAACCTCCGCCTCCTGGGTTCAGGCAATTCTCCTGCCTCAGCCTCCTGAGTAGCTGGGATTACAGGCACGCGCCACCATGCCCAGCTAATTTTTTGTGTTTTTAGTAGAGACGGGGTTTCACCATGTTGACCAGGATGGTCTCGATCTCTCAACCTCTTGATCCACCCGCCTCGGCCTCCCAAAGTGCTGGGATTACAGGCTTGAGCCACCGCGCCCGGCCTGTTCTGTTTTTTAAATTGGAGCCTTCTTGAAGAATGCGCCCACATTGACAAAATAAGAACATGCATTTTGCCTAATGAGAAATGAATATTGTCACTTGATGATGTAAAATTTCTTAAAAAGGAAGAGAGAGGGAACACTAAATGTTTAAAGAGAAATCCACCTACCCATCTATGTACCTGTATTTTAATAAAGTATGTAAAATAATCTAAAACAGAGAGGACTATACATACAAATGTTTATCTTTTTGTTTCTTTTGATCTTTTGAATATTGGTCATTGGAGGTAATCAGGATAACAGAAAAGTTATCACTTTAAAATGAAGGTTATTCATAAAAAAGATTATTCATAAGAAGTCTAAGGACTTCGTTTTTCTTTTTCTTTTTTTTTCTTTTTTTTTAAGAGATGAAGTCTTGCTCTGGCTAATGTAGTTTGTATCGCTTTCTTATGTCCTCCTTCCTGATGTATTTTACAAGAGCACTTGAAAAATGAGCTGCTTAGAGTAGGAAAATCACATAAATTATAAAATAATTCTAGCATAGACTTGAGAAAATGGTTTCTTTATGATTCATTTTCATCATATTATTATGTTAAAACTTTATTTAGGATTCTTTGTTTTTGCTTAATGTGACTCAATCCCTTTTATTGCCTTCTAGATTTACTTGTTTTGTGTTTAGAATTGTTTTGTTTTTTATACTATTCATTCTTCACTTTTGTTTCTTTTCAACAAAATATCAAAACATTTGCAAATGATAGGTCATTCTTTAAATAAATATAAATCTGCATGCCACCAAAATATATACATCATCCTACGTGATTTACTTTTATGGTTTTAGAAAGAAATATTGCTTTCTTTTCTTGTAAAAAAAATTATCAATGGTAAAAATAGATCAACATAGTGGAATAAATGTCAATGCTTTGAAAATGAAATCTAAACTCAAACAAATTATTGATAAATGCCTTTTATCTCGATTATACACCTATTGGAAAACTTCTTTAAGACACAGCCATTTCCAATATATTTGTGAAAAGAGTTGTTTAAAACCTATCACTTTGAATAAGTTACATGTTTTTTGAAACATACCAATGATATAGAATAATATTTTTTTTCATGTTTATGTCACAGCTTTTCAATGAGTACCCTGCAAAGGCACGAGCCACAGTGTGATATGCATATGTGGTGGTATTAGTGGTGTATAGCCAAATGCACTGGCTACCAAACACTCTAATGACCCAGGTCCAGCCCTCATGCTACCTCTTGTTAATATTGTCACCTCAGGTCAAGTAATTAATTATAAAGTTCTGGTGACTATATATGACCTTCCTACTCCACAGGAATGTTGTGGGGATTTAAAAAATGAGATTATTTCTCTGAAGGTGCTTTTAATTTTTTTTCTTTTTGTCATGATTAACAGGAATATTTGACAAAAGACACTAGAATTTCTATACAAAGCTTTTCTTATGGATAAATATATATTCTTGAACCCAGATACATTTTATATGCTATAGGCAAAGGAAAAAAAAGCTTTCTTTAGCTATGGGAAATTGCCTACAACAGCAAAAATTTGTGTTTCCCACAAAAAACTAAAAGTATAAAAAGATAAGAGATAAGGCTGTATATGTATTTCCAAGCCAAAATGTTGGCTATATCAATACAAAGCACTAAATTTTTCATTTTTAACATGGATATTAAGGCAAGGATAGATAGCTATATGATTGGATTAAGGTTATATAGCAAATTACTCTACTGTCTTTCATTTTCTTCTGTGTACATGTTTAGTCTGCCTACACATGTATCTCTGGTAGCAAAAGTTAAGCTTAGGGTAGGAATAAGGTAGAGAGACAAGGAGATATAACAAAACTAGAAATTTGTACTATAATTTTACATGCTTTATGTAAACAAAATTATAAAAGTGTTGACAATCTGTAAGCTTAAAAATGTCTTGAATTATATTTATAAATATGAAAGTGTTTGAAGCAGCACAATTTTGATGGTTTCACATTAATTCATTGTGTAAACAAACCTCAACTAAATTGAAAAGTAGTGTTATATATTATTAGGGTATTGTTGCTTTCTAAATAAACTTGCCCACTTCAAATGCTTTATAAAATGGTGATGCTATATTTCGAGATTGATTTGTTTATCCATAGTAATAACTTTAATATAACTTGACTGAATTTAAATTTCGTGTTCTATGTAAGAGTCATTTGAAAGCAATGGGAAATAATAACTTTATTATATGTTTTCCTTGGTTGAAAATGTGTAAAGAAGCGTAATTAATTCAGTGATTAGTTGCATTTTAACATCAAAACAACAGATATTAAAGAAGCATTAAAACTCTTATTGAATTGTTTAAAACTGTATGTATAATTATAGGAATCCATTTAAATTTTAATATATCACAACATTTCCAACAACTTATTAAAATATTCTTAATAGAAACCTTAAAATTATTGTAGTTGGCCAGACATGGTGGCTTATACCTGTAATCTCAGCACTTTGGGAGGCCAAGGTGGGTTGATAATCTGAGTTCAGGAGTTCAAGACCAACCTGGCCAACATGGTCAAACTCATCTCTACTATAAATACAAAAAAGTAGCTGGGCATGGTGACACATGGCTGTAATCCCAGCATCTTGGGACACTGGGGCAGGAGACTCTCTTTAACCCAGGAGGCAGAAGTTGCAGTGAGCTGAGATTGCACTATTGCACTTCAGCCTGAGCAGCAGCGCTAGACTCCATCTAAAAAAAAAAAAAAACTATTGAAGTTGTATACTAAACACATGTTAACAGAAGAAGGGGCACAAAACTTTGTGATTATTTGCAACATCTGGAAAATGACAGCTTTTATGTAGTTTTATTCAAGTATTTTTAAAAAGTATATTATAAACACGTTTTCAAAATCCCAAATATTAAGCTAGTCCTATGTATGAATTATTTTTGAAGTGAAAATCTTATGATTTTCTTTTAAAAAGTGTCTTCTGTTCAATAATTTCAGAGAGAAAATAACCATAACAATATCAAATATTTTTTACAATTGCTCTGAGACTATTAAACAGAGGAGCACTAAAGAACACAATCAAAAAAAAATTTAAGTGTTCTAATTGAGATAAATTAAAATCTAGTGATTTTATTTTACTTTTTTTTTGTTTATTTCTGCAAAATACATTTGAATGTCCTAGTTTAATAAATGATGAATTTCTTATATTGAGTATAAACTTAAAATTTCACATGTACTTTTATTTATTTTTTATCTATGGCACTTAATGACATAAAAAATTTTGTATACAGTTTAAATTTTCTAAAAACATTTTCAAAAATTGTCCAAAGAGGATTTGTTGGACTAGCTCTTTTTCACTTCTTAAATGCTCTCATATGCCCTCATAATTACTTTTTAATTACTGACATTTTGGGAGGACTCTATGTTTTAAGAATTTAAAATAGAGTATTATTAATACAGTATAACAAAGTCTAAATATGTCTCAGGAAATTAATTATATGGAAGATAAAGTAACATAGTATTAGAAGTAATAATAACGTGAGCTTTGTATTCAGGTAGTCCTTGTTTGAAGCTTTGCCACTGACCCTAATTATATGATTTAAGGACAGTAACTTCCTTCAAGTATCAGTCCGTTATCAGAAAAACGGCAGTAATAACAATATTCATATCTTAGGGTTTTATGAAGATGAAGTAAATCTTGCATAGAAGGTGTTAAGTATATCTGATAAAGAATTTGAGCCAGTTCTAGGCACAGTGGCTCATTCCTGTGATCCCAACACTTTGGGAGGCACAAGTGAAGTGGGAGGACTTCTTGAATTCAGAAGTTCAACACCAGCCTGGGCAACATAGGGAGAATTCATATTTACTAAAAATGAAAAAAATTAACCAGCTGTGATAGTGTATGTCTGTAGTCCCAGCTACTTGGGAGGCTGAGGGGAGAGGATCACTTGAGCCCAGGAGATTGAGGCTGTAGTGAGCTGTGATGGTACCATTTTTATACCAACTCCTCTCCTATCTTTAGCATATAAGTTTTGTGCATGTTATAAAGTAAGACCATAGAAGTTTGGCCTTAGGGGTTTAAATGCTTGGTCTTATCCAAAAAATCTCAGTTACAAATGCTCCACATAGTTAGGAATTATTTCAACAAGTACTATCTTCTCGATAGTTAAGTCTTACTTCTAATTTCTTCCTTTCTTTTAAAGATTACAGACAACTTTCTGAAAAGATCATGTCATATGAATTTGAAGTTTCCCTAATGTGTTAGAATGAATCTTGGCCTATTCGCCTATTTAAAGACAAAGCACTCATTATAAAAGAGCATTATCATGTTCAAATTTGTCACGTAGCTTGACTGAACCAATTATTTTCAACAATTTGAAATATTCAAGCTTTTTATTTAAAAAGTATGAAAAGCTAAAATCATATATCTGATTTTCTATTATATGTATATGCATTTGTTTTTGTTATTAGGTTGGTACAAAAGTAATTGCGATTTTGCCATTACTTTTAATAGCAATTACTTTTGTATCAACCTAATAAGAGGTTACCTGCCTCACTGATTTATAGTCATAGACACTCTGGGGTTTTTCTGTAGCATGGAAAAGATGGTATCAGGCTTGTAGAAACGTACAACTTTATTGGCCCCATGAATTCAAACTTATAATGGGAATGGAATGTGCAGAATTCCAAGCCTGGCTCAAAAAGTAAACATTTTCCGAAGCTTACACAGGCTGTATACCACTTTTGTATTACAATGCAGCCTCTTATCTTTTCACAATACAGAAAATTCACATCTATTAACATAAGCAAAAATATCACGCTGGGGAAAAGGTACAAAACTTTTTCTTTCCTTTCTTTTCTTCTCCCAGGTTACATCTGATATACTAATCTTTTCATTATGGACTTTTTGGCACTTATAATCTGAAAATTTCACAGTTAGCATTGTTAATATTTTGACACCATCTGAGTTCTATATTTTGGTGGCTGAGTTAAGGGCATCTTTCCCAGAAAGTAGTTTAAGATGGGAAACATATCTTCATTCATATGTATAGTCTAAACACAAAAGGGCCAAAAAGTTCCATGTAACTCTATTTTGATAAGGAAAATTGAGAATGTGAATGGAGTTATTTTCAACCTACAGTTTTCAATTGAGAGATAGAAAATCTTAAAAACATACATTTCGCTCATTTATTTTTACAATGTCTATGTTTTATAAGAACATGCATTTTTTTTTAAACCCACCAAAATCACAAAAACAGTATTTCTTTTACAGTAAAGTTCAGATTATTTGCTCATGGAGCTGTTTCTTTTTCTGCCAAGTAACAAACCTGATTGTTGCTTTAGAAATTCCATTTTGTTTAAAACATACTCTCTAATTTAATTCTTGACAGAACAAAACTCAACATCCTTTAGAGAAGATCACATAAGCCAGCATCCTTAAAAAGAATCAACAAAAAGTAAACAATAGAAACAGACCTCAATATATACAGATGTTGTAACTAGCGAATGAAGACTTGGAAAAAGCAATTATTGTACATATTTTATGCATTTGAAGGAAAAGAACACAAGGAATAAATAGATGGAAAATCTCAGCAGAGAAATTGAAACTAGAAACAGAACCAAAGAAAAGTCTAGAACTAAAAAGTTCAGTATCTGAAATTTTTTAAATTACTATGTAAGATTAATAGCTTATCAAATAATACAGAAAAAAAGATCAGCAAATTTGAAGATAGGTCAACAGAAATAATTCAAATTGAAGAACAAAGGTTAAAGAAAAAAATAAAACAAGCTTAATTGGCCAGTGGAACATGCAAAGTGATAAGACATTTTATCAGAATTTTGCAGATAAAGAAAGAAAAATAATGGGAAAAAATTTTAAGAAATAATGTCCATTTTATTCCCAAATTTGGTGAAAAGCATGAATCCAGAAGAAGTTCTGGATAAAACAGGCTCAGAAAATTACACCTAGCCATATTGATATGGTTTGGCTGTGTCCTCACCCAAATCTCATCTAGAATTCTAGCTCCCAGAATTCCTACCTGTTGTGGGAGGGACCCTGTGGGAGATCATTGAATCCTGGGGGTGGTTTTTCCCATACTGTTCTCATGGCAGTGAATCAGTCTCATGAGATCTGATGATTTTATGAGGGGGTTCCCCTTTCACTTGGCTCTCATTCTGTCTTGTATGCCACCATGTAAGACATGCCTTTTGCTTTTCTCCATGATTGTGAGGCCTCCCTAGCTATGTGGATCTGTGAGTCCATTAAACCTCTTTTTCTTTATAAATTAGCCAGTTGCAGGTGTGCCTTTATTAGCAGCATGAAAACAGACTAATACACACATTATAGTCAAATTGCTAAAATTTAGTTATAAATAGAAAACTCAATAGCATTCAGAGAAAAAAGAATGATAGTACAATAGTGGAGCAATGATGAAATATCAGCTGATACCATGTCAGGAATAAGTAAGGCCAAAACACAATGGAAAAATTGCTTTAAAGTGCTCAAAAAATGCCTTCCAAAATTTTACATCCAGTAAAAATATCTTTCAAAATGATGGCAAAATCAAGATAATTAAGATAAACAAAAGCTGAGAGAATATGTTGTCAGCAGACCTACATTATAAGAACTGTTAAAGCATCCCTCAGGCTGGAAGGAAATGAGACCAGATGAAAAATCAGATCTATAGAAAAGAATGAAGATTACCTGAAATGGTTAATATGTAAGACTATCTTACTTTTCATTAATTTTCAAAGACAATTGACTGCTTAAAGCAAAAATACAAACAGTGTAGGATAGAGATTATAATAAACACAGCAGAAAAATTATGTGATAAACTGGCACAAAGAATGAGAGTAAATGAAGTTACAGTGCTAAAACTTATATATTATTATAAGAGGTGATACAATATTTATTGGAAGTAGAACATAATAAATTAGGAATGCATTTCTTTAATTCCAAGAGCAGTCACTTAAAAATATGAAAAAATACAAAGATTTTTTCCTAAAAAGCTAATATAAAACATCAAATGAAATACTAAAATATATTTGACTAAGGAGGAACAAATGAACACAGAGCAGTTGGGGCAAATAGAAAATAGCAGAATGGTAAACTTAAACCCAAACATATTAATAATTGCATTAAGTATAAATGGATCATCCACACCAATTAAAGGCAGAGGTTGTCAGACTGGATAAACAAGCAAGACTTGTAAGCGCATTCTAAGATTCACACTCTGAAGACCAGAGAGGTTGAAAATATAAAGTTAGCAAAAGAATTATATGCAAAAAGTAGGCCCAAGAAAGACAGCTTAATGATTAAAAGTACATTCAACAGGAAGACATAACAATCCTAAATGTATATGCATTTAAAACAGAGTTTCAAAATACATAAAGTAAAATCTGACAAAACGAAGACAAATGGGATATCATAGTTGGATATTTAAATACATGTCTCTAAATAATTGATAGAAAAGTAGAGAAAAATTAGTTTGGATATAGAAGGTTGGAATAACAGTATCAACATTTATTGTAGTTTCAAATTTGTAGTACAATACAGCAAACAGCTGCAGAATACAAATTATTTTCAAGTGCAGATAAAATTTTTATAGAAATAGTTCATATGTAGTGTCAACTTTCTATACTTTTATCACAACATGATTAAATTAGAAAGCCATAACTGACACTTAGGAAAATCTCAAAATATTTGGAAATCAGACACTCTTAATAACAAATGGCTCAAGGAAAAATAAAAAGAGAACATAGAAAATAATTCAAACTAAATGATAAAAATACAACACATAAAGTTTGTGAAGATATAGCCAAAAGAGTGGTTAATGAGACACACAGAGCTTTAAACAAGAAAGTTTTGAAATCATTGATGTGTCTATCTTAAAAAGCTAGAAAATAAGTGCATATTGTATTCAAATAAGTAGAAAAAAGGAAATAATACAGATAAAATGAATCAATGGAATCAAAATATGTGAACATACAGAATATTAGCAATGCCCAAACTGTAAAATTCTTAGTAGTACTGACAAAGGGAAAAGAGAACCACAAATTACCAATATTGGAAATGAAAGACAGGATCTAATTTGACTACAGATCTCACAGGCACAAAGGATAACAAAAGACTATTACAAAAAAATGTTTGCCAACATATTTGACAACTTAGATATACTGGAAAAATATTCTGGCAAAACACATCACACCACATGTTAAAGAAGAAAAGTGCATCTAAATAGTCCCATGTAGGTTAAAGAAATTAAATTTGTAAGCAAAATGCTTCCCCAAAAGAAGACTTCCAGTTCACATGATTTCATTGGTGAATTCAATTACATACTTAGAAAAGAAATAATGCCAAAGATAACAATTTTTTTCAGAAAATAGAACAGAGGGAACACTTCTCAGATTGTTTGAAAACCACCGTAGCTGATATCAGAACCTGGCAAAGACATTTTTAAAAATTACACATGAATACCCCTTATAAACATAGATATATAACTTAAAAATATTGTTAAATATCTAAGATCCAGTACAGTCTCAAATGAATTTCTAATAGGCTTAGAAAGTTAACATTCAAATTCTAAAGTTTATATGGAAATAATGACCTTGAATGGCCAAAAATCATGTGAAGAAAGAACAATAGCATCAGTGGAATTACAGGATCTGATTGCAGTACTTACCCTGAGGCTGTAATAATCAAGAAAATATGGTATTGACATAAGGCTAGAATAACAGATCGCGGAATGGATTATAGTCCCGAAATAGATTCACACATATGTGGTCAATTTGTTTTTAACAAAGACACCAAGGCAATTTGATACAGAAAGGAAAATATTTTCAACTATTGGTGCTGGAACAATTGAATAAATGTAAAAAAAGAGAATGAACTTTGACCCCTCTACTTTATGCCACAACAAACATTACTTTGAGATGAATTATAGCCCAAACATAAAAGCAGAGACTATAAAACTTCTAGATAAAATGCAGAATATATTCAAAACATTGTCCTGGCAAAAATTGTTTAGAGATAACAAAAATCACTAAGAATAAAATAAAAAAATGATAAATTAAACTTTATTAAATGACAGATTGCTCCTCAAAAAAAAATAAAAAGAAAAATGGTAAATGCATGCTACTCACTGACTTAGAGAAAATATATACAATATATTAATACCTGACAAATGTGCATCTAGAATATATACAGAACTCCTACAAATCAGTTTTTTAAAAGGACAAATAACCTAATTAAAATACAAAAAAAATGTTTAATAGGCACTTCACAAAAGAGATAAATGGGAAATAAGCACTTGAAGAATGTTTAATGTAATTAACCATCAGGGAAATAAAAGTTAAGACAACATTGAGATACCACTTTATACCAACTAGAATTGGTAAAATTAAAGATTCTCAACACCAAATGTTGCTAAGTATGTGAAGCAGCTGGAATTCTCAAACATTGCTAATGGGAATGCAAAATTTTATAATCACTTTGTATGACATATTTAGCAGTGTCTCATAAAGTTTAGTATCTACTTGCTCTATGACATAACAGTTTCTAGATATTTTCCCCAAGGGTGATAAAATATATGTTCATAAAAGTGTTTGCATAAGAAAACAATTTTATTCAAAATAAACTGAACAGAAAACAATCCAAATGTCAGTTATCAGGAGAATATGTAAACAAATTGTTGAATATTCATACAATATAATACTGTTTAACAATAAAAATCAATTAAATATTGATGCAGGTAACAATATGGATGAATCTTATCACTACTGACTAAATTTTGTCCTCCCACAATCCATGTTGATGCCCTAACCCCAATGGGATTGTATGTAGAGATAGGACCTTTAGGAGATAATTAAAGGTAAATAAGATCATAAGGGTGAGGTCCTAATCTGATAGAGTTGTAAGCCTTTGAAAGAAGAACAAGAAAGAGAAATTCTCTTTTTGCACACATAGAGATAAAAGACTGTGAGGGCACAGTTAGAAGGCAGCCATCAGCAACTGACCCTTTTGGCACCTTGATCTTGACATTTCCAGCCTCCAGAACTGTGAGAAAATAAGTTTCTCTTATGTAAGCCACCCAATCTATAGTATTTTATTTTGTCACCTTGAGCTAACTAAGACACCCACACACGTTGAACAGAGGAAACTAGACACAAATTTTATATCCTCTATTAATTTAATCATAAGAAATTTAAGAACAGGCCAAAATAATCTATAGTGATAGAAATCAGAACAGGTGGGGATTGAGGGATAGACTTCATATTAGCATAAGGAAACTTT
Source organism: Saimiri boliviensis (assembly GCF_048565385.1). Classification (NCBI taxonomy): domain Eukaryota; kingdom Metazoa; phylum Chordata; class Mammalia; order Primates; family Cebidae; genus Saimiri; species Saimiri boliviensis. The sequence goes on from NC_133463.1 coordinate 20,937,341, forward strand.
CTCGGGTGATGGAAATATTTTATATTGATGCATACATTTATCAAAACTCATAATATTGAACACTGAGTATCTGAATTTCACTGCACATTTTACTTCTAAAAAATAATTTTTATATATAAAAGTCAAGTCTGCATAATGTTACCTCATGAGAATTTATGAGGATTCAAAATTTAACTTGCAATTTGGTCTTTCTTCTGAAGTGAAATGATGATGATGATATTGAGACCTTCAATTATAATAGTATATTTATCCACATTTCCTCACAGTTCTGTCAATTTTCATCTTGTGTATTTTGATGCTTTGTTGTTAGGCACATACATATTAAGAATTGTTATATGTTGTTGACTAATCAACTCCTTTATTGTTCTAAGCCCCTCTTTTATCCCTGATAGATTTTGTTGCTCTGAAGTTTGCTCTGTCTGAAATTAATATAGCTACTTAATCTCTCTTTTGATTAGTGTTAGCATGGTATATCTTTATCCATTTAATTTATTCTTTATGCATGTTTATATTTAAAGAGAGTTTCTTGTAGATAGTACTAATATTGGCTTTGATCACTCTGGCAAACTCTTTTAATATGTATATTTAAGCCATTAACATTTAAGTAATTATTGATGTAATCAGATTATTATCTACCATTTTCTTCTTATTTTCTATTTATTGTTATTGTTCTTTGTTCCCATTGTTGTCTTCCACTCTGTTTCTGCCTTTGTGGTTTCAAATGAGCATTTTATGTAATTTAACTTTCTCTCCCTTTTTAGCGTATCACTCATACTTCTTATATTTTAGTGGTTGCCATGGAGTTTGCAATATATATTTATAACTATTCCAAGTCCACTTTTAAATTATACTATATTGCTTAATTGGTAGTTCAAATACCTTATAACATCAAAATACTCCTAATTCTTCCCTCATATTACTGCCATCATTTACTTCACACATACATATGCATAGACACACATGTAATTTAATACATTGTTACTATTATTATTTTGAACAGCTATCTGTTATCAATTAAGACTAAGAAAAACAAAAGTTATTATTATTATTTTTTTTTGAGAGTTTTGCTCTTGTTGCCCAGGAGTGCAATGGTGTGATCTCAGCTCACTGCAACCTCACTTCCCAAGTTCAAGTGATTCTCCTGCCTCAGCCTCCTGAGTAGCTGAGATTACAGGCATGTGCCACCATGCCTAGCTAATTTTGTATTTTTAGTAGAGATAGGATTTCTTCATGTTGGTCAGGCTGGTCTTGAACTCCCAACCTCAGGTGATCCCCCAATATCGACCTCCCAAAGCACTGCAATTACAGGCGTGAGCCACTGTGCCCAGCTAAAAACAAAAGTTATTATTTCACCTTCACTTCTTTATTTTGTAAGGCTCATTTTTTCTTTATACAGATCCGAGTTTCTGACATACATAATTTTCTGTCTCTGAAGAACTTCTTTTGAAATTTGCTGAAAGAGAGGTCAATTTTTATTTGTCTAAGAAAGTCTTTTTTCCTCTCTTAGTTTTAAAGGAGATATGGTATTTTCACATGGTACAGGAATCTAGGTTGGTGTTTTTGTGTTCCCGCCCCCGCACCCCCAATGCTTTAACTATTTCATCCTACTCTTTTCTTGCTTGCATCATTTCTGAGGAGAAGTCAAATGTAATTCTTCTGTTTTCTCCTTAATGGTAAGGCTTTTTTTTTTTTTTATTTTCTGGCTTATTTCAAGGTTTCTTCATCTTCAATGTTCTGCAGTTTGCACATAATGTGCCTACGTATAGTTTTATTGACATTTATCCTACTTAGTGTTCTCTGAGCTTCTTGGATCTGTGGTTTAGTGTCTGATGTTAACTTAGGGGAAATTCTCAGTCAAGATTTTTTCAGTTATTCCTTCTGCTCTTTTCTGTCTTCCTGGTATTTCTATTATGCATATATTATACCTTATATAATTGCCCAATAATTCTTGAATATTCTGATGTGGGATTTTTACTTTTTTTTTTCTCTTTTTTGTTTTGAAAGTTTTGACATAATCTCAAGCTCAGAGATTCTTTTCTCAATCATGTCCAGCCTACTAATGAGTTATCAAAGGCATTCTTTATTTTTCTCACCATGTCGTATCAGTAGCATTTCTTTTTGATTCTTTCTTAGAATTTTGCTCTCTATGCTTTCATTGTTCATCTGTTCTTGCATGCTGTCTACTTTATTCATTAGAGACCTTAGTATATTAATCATAGTGGTTAAAAAATTTCAGACGGATGATTTCAACATCCACACTGTATCTGAATATGGTTCTAATTTTTGTTTTCTCTCTCTTCAGGCTACAGGAGTTTTTTTTAATTTGTTTTGGGCTTTTATCTGCCTTTTATTATGTCTTGTAATTTTTTCCTGATAGGCAGACATGATAAACTGGTTAAGAGAAACTGCTATAAATATACGTCAGATCAGGATGAGGGTAAGAAGTATCCTATACTCTGAAGATTGCCTCTCTGTCTTTTAGTGAGTCTGTGCCTCTAGACTTTGAACTTCACATGTACTCCCAACTCCCCACTACCCTGCCTTAGGTAAGTCAGAATGTCTAAAGATAAACTCATGTTTTCTTCTAGAGGTTATAAAGATTTAACTCTTACATTTATGCTCATGACTTCTATTGAGTTTATTTTTATTTATGGTGTGAAGTATGAATACAATTTAATTGTTTTACATGTGTATATTTAGGAGTACCACATGCAAAACACCAATTTGTTAAAAGATTAATTTTTTCCATTGAATTTTCTTGGTATACTTGTTGAAAATCAATTGACCATACATGTTTGAATTTATTTCTGGACTCTCAATTTTATTCCAGTTACTTATATGTCTGTCTTTATGACAATACCACACTAATTACTCTAGCTATGTGATATGTTTTGGAATTAGTGAGTCCTCCAACTCCGTGCTTTTAAAAATTTATTTCCCTTGCATTTCTATCTAAATTTTAGAGTCAACTTCCTCAAAACCATCACCTCAAATTTTAATACAAATGTTATTAAACCTGTAAATCAATTTGGGAACTATTGCTTATATTAACTATTCTGATTCATTAACATAGAATATCTTTCTAATTACTTAGATCTTTAATTTATTCAATAATATTTTTTAGTTTGTCAGAGTATAAATTTTATACTTCTTTTGTCAAATTTAGTCCTGTTTTTCCACGCTATTGTCAATGAAATTGTTTTTTTAATTTCCTTTGTGGATTCTTCATTGATAGTGTATAGGACATAATTCATTTTGTACACTATTATTTTTATTTTGCAGTCTTAATATTTGTTGGTTGTCATAGGTTTTTTAGTGTTTTTTTAAGGATGTTCTATATACAAGACCAAAATAGAAGTGAACAGAGTGATCATCCTTGTGCTGTTCTTTATCTTAGGGGGAAGCATTGAGTCTTTCAACATTATGTATATGTTGGCTGTGGATTTTTTTGTAGATTCTCTATCAGCTTGAGAAAGTTCTCTTTTATTTCTAGTTTGTTAAGTTGTTGTTGAATCATAAAGATGTTGGATTTTTGTCAAAATGTTAGCATTTTTGAGATGATCATGGTTTTTATTCTGTATTAATATGGCATGTTATGTTGATATTTCATTTTTATGTTACCTTAACCTTGTATTTTGGGGATAAATCCTTATTTGTTGTGTCTGTAATTCCTTTTGTATGTTGCTGAATTCAGTTTACTAGTATTTTGTTGAGGATTTTTTTTATCTACATCTGTAAGAAATATTAGTCTTTTTTTTAATGTTCTTTTAATGTCTTTATCTGGTTTTGGAATTATGTAAAACTAGTCTAATAACATCCACCTGAAAACTTTTCCTCCATTCATCTTTTGGAAGAGTTTATGAAACACCAGTACAAATTCTTTAAATGTTTGACAGAATTCTCCAATGAAGCCTTCTGTACCTGGAGTTTCAAATTCTGATTCAATTACTTTATTTGTTAAAGGCCTATTCAGATGTTATATTTTTTAATTGGGTTAGTTTTGATAATTTGTATCTTCCTAAGAATCTGTCCACTTCATCTGTTATTTAATTTGTTGACATACAGTTGTTCAGAGCATTTCTTTTTTATATCTGCATGGTCAGTAGCAGGCGTCCCCAAACTTTTTACACAGGGGGCCAGTTCACTGTCTCTCAGACCGTTGGAGGGCCGCCACATACTGTGCTCCTCTCACTGACCACCAAAGAAAGAGGTGCCCCTTCCTGAAGTGCGGTGGGGCCGGGGGGAGGGGGCAGATAAATGGCCTCAGGGGACCGCATGCGGCCCGCGGGCCATAGTTTGGGGACACCTGGCAGTAGCTTCCTTTTATATTTCTGATTTTAGTAATTCAAACCTTTTCTCTCTTTTCTTGGTTAGACCAGCTAAAGATTTGTAACTTTTGTTAAAATTTTCAAAGAACTAACTTTTGGGTTTATTGATTTTCTCTTCTCACATTCTTGACTATGAAGTAATATGTTTATTCCATGTCACAACAAAAGTTTTATTAAAAAAATGAGAAGTTGTGGGTTAGTCTTCTGAGATTAGTAAGTTGAAATAATGGGGGAAATTCAAATTCAATGAAAGTCAATAAAATGAGATAGTATAATTAGTAACACATCATATTTCAAGAAACTTTTAAATGTCCTCTTTTCTATGTTGCCTCAAGACAAATGGGTTAGCAAATTGAAAAAAAAAAATCCAATAAAAATATCTACAGGATTATCATCTAAAATTTAACATTCTAAAGGTTTTATAGTTTTGTTATATAAAGTTCACATTCATATATCAAAACTTTGAGATGTTGGATAGACTTACAACTCTAGTTTATATTTTTCAATAAATTCTTCATTGAAATTCCTACCTTTATTGACAATATAAGGTAAAGCAGCACATTTATTAATGTATAGGTGGTGGTAAATTAGCAGCTACTCTTCCATGAGAAAATTTTCTTTTAATTAAATTTAGTGGATGACCCTGGTTTATTCAATTTCTAATAGTTTTTAAAATTCTTTTAGTATTATGGAATTAACCTGGGTCTAAACAGGGAATCATATTTAATTAAATTTAGCCAAAAGAAATAAACTTGTTGAATTAGATAAAATGACTTTTTTATATATGAGGTACAGTCATGCTTTTATTCCTATCTCAGCTGCTATTTATGGTCCTTAATATAATCATACAATAGTTTAAAAGAATAACTTTGAGATTTTAATTTTCTGAACAGTTTTAATTTTCTTAATAGTTTATTAAGCATTGCTACAGGTTAAGCCACCATACTGTTTATATGCATTATCACATTTAACTTTCACCATAACTTTACAGTGTGATTTACATCACTCCCACTTTACAGACAAGGCAAATGAGGCTCAAAGACATTTAATGACTTGGACAAGGGCAAATGTCTAGTTATTGACAGATCTAAAATCTAAATGCAGTGTTACAAAACATAGCGTGGAATTGTGTATACATGCACACACACATTTTTTTAAAAACTCATTTTATGTTTAGTATTTCTGTGCCATTACATTTTAATTTTGTCCTTGTCAAAAGAGTATAGATTGCTCATGTATTCTTCAAAATTCAACCTCAGAGACATGTCCTCTAGTTGGTAGCTTACTCTGTTTACATTTATTGTGGATCTGAAAATACTTGGCTTTATTTTGGCACTTTTTTGTGTTTACATTTTTCATACTTTTTATGTTTTAAAAGGTTTTTGTTTGTTTTCATACCCTATTTCCTTTCCTTTACTGATTTCTATTGTATTGCAAGTTTTATTGAATAATCCAAAAAGGCTAGTGTGATATAGTAAAGAGAACTAGCATTGGAGACAGAAAGCCATTGTTTCAGCCTCTCAAGTTCATTACTAATGGTACAAACTTGAGCCAATTATTTTAGTTTCTCTCTTAGTTTTCTTATCTGCAAAATTCAGATACCAATCAGAGGTTGTTGTGAGGATTAGAAGAGTAAGTATGTGTAGAATAGTTCTTGATGCATAGCAATAAGAAGCATTTTTTGAGTGTTGGCTATTTTCCACATCTCTTTTTTTCTTTTATCTTTTACCCTGGTGAGATTCATTCATTCTATTTACATTCTTTAAATTTTTTAACATATGTATCTTGCAGCTCTTGGCTTCTCCTTAGTAAGACAAAGATTTTAGGACACTCTTATACTATTTTCTGCCCTTCCCTCTTTTCAGTCGTCTATCTCCATCATTTCAGTTCCCTCCCTTCTCCAGAGGTAACTATTATGCTGATGTTGGTTATGGTTTTCATTCTATTATATCACAGTTTTACATGTTAAGAGATGTACCAATCATAATGTATATATATTTTTTAAAATTACACCTGTTATTGTTTTATGCATATAATTCAAACAGTTTCTTTTGCAGTTAATTTTATGTTTTGGAAATTTATTCATATAGGTATATGTAAGTGTACCTATTCACTTTACCTGCTACTTAGCATTCCCTTATATGAATGTATCAAAATGCATTTATCTATTTCTCTATTAATCAATTTTCAGATTTATACAATTAACCTATGTACCACCATGAATATCCCTGTCCTGTCTCTTGAGCACCTCTGCTTGAGTTTCTTTTGGGTAAACACCTGCGAGTGTCTAGCACTTTTGTGTTTGAAATGGCAGAAAGCCTTTTATAACAGTCCATCAGTCACATTGGTGGAAACTTACATTGTGTGTTTTAATCAAACCCAAATATTAGTACATGAAATATATCCAAATTATTAGCTTTTAAAAACAAGTAACGAACATTATGTATGTCATCTCATTTTTGAAAAGAAAATTATGGTCAAAAAGTATATAAATTTTATTAGATATAAATTTATAAATATTTATCTTTACTTCAATATCTAGTAAACCAAGTTACTATTCATGGTTAAATTTGGGGAGCAATATTAAGGAAGGAGGGTTTTTTTTTCTTTTGCATTATATACTTCCTTATTGTTTGATTTTGTATACAGCAATTTTAAGAAAAAGATACTAAAACTACTATGAATTTCAGGATGAAATTATTTATTCCAAATAATTTTCTGTAATTATTCTGTAATTTCCCTGATTAGTATCTTGATAATTTTGCTAACAGTGAAAACTCTGTAGGCTGGAAATACAGATTGTGAGCTTGTTTGGAAGACTGTATGTGGTGCACAAGTCAGAAGGCATAGCCTGACTCAGCAGACCCCAGGATCCCGGCACAGGAACAGACATGGAATTGATGAAGAGCCAACCACACTGGAAAGGACTGCTGGAGAGGACGACCCTGCGAATCAGACCATGACTCAGGGATCCTTAGTGGATGTACTCCCTGGTGTCAACCTTATGGCATTTTAAATTTGTTAGAAAGAACTGCAAAGTTCTTGTGGATTTTAAAACGTTGGTAGTAATGTAGGTTATAGGCATAATAAATCTCATCCACAAATGGCAGTTAATTGTCGATTGAATTTCCCTTTCACAGCTAATGCAAATGTCGATTCTAGCAGCCGTATACTCCCTTTTTAAATTTTTCAATCTTTCACAAGCCACATTTGCTTTCTTATAAAATAAGAAATAAGAATGCTTATAATAAATTTTTTAAAACCTAAGTTTTCTTAACCTATTTCTGAGTCTAATTACAGACCATCATTTCTACCATACGTACAACCTAAGTTATTCACATTACCGGTGAAAAAGTATGTGTTTTATTGAATTTTGGTATGTTAAAAGAACAGCAGAGAAAATTCTTGCTGGATCTACATACTGATTGAGTATTGCTTTGGACTACATTATTTCCCTGCAGGGTAAAATAAAGTTTGTTAGCTTCTGTGTTTTGTAATTAACTTGTTACCCATTTATATTTGGCATCTTTGTTGGCACTTAGTTCTAGGCAAATAATTTTACACTGAAAAATCCATTAACCTTCTCTGTTGGGGAATCATTTTCTTTTAAATTAAATTGCCTAATTAGCTGATCCTTTGGAAAACTGATTCTGAGCTTTGGCCCCCAAAGCTTAACAAAACCGTTTCTACTTTTAAAATAAACTACTTGCAAATTGCTTCCTAAAGATACCAGATTCAAATTACTATTTGTTAGACCAATAATGAGGCTACTTATCCCAGAAATTAAGTGACTCATCAGACAAAACCATTATTATATTTCATGCCTATTTATGTGCTGTATGCCCACCCAGATCTTGCAGGTAAGTAGCAAAACCTCCAGCTTGCATGTGAGCTATCAGAATGTGCTTTGGTTTCCATACAAATTGCCTGCCATAGAACAACCGTGTAACAAGTGTGCCTTAATCAAATCAGCTCCCTACACCAATGGAGAATAAACATCCTTCCCAGAGAGTACTTAAGATGCTTTGGTATTCTGAGAATATGGTGGCTTTCACTGTGGTTTCTAGTTAACATTCACTCTGTAATAACGAAGATGTTTTCCTGTAAGCTGTTTAATTCTAAGTGATATGAGTGATGGAGTCTTTCCAGACCAGGTGCCCACAGCATAAACATCAGAATAATGGACAGCCACGACCATTGGCAGTCAGAGATAAGAGGCTACGAATTAGAACAGATGCGAGTTAGTAATGAAATAGTTTAGAACCTTCTCCACCCTGATTTTTGGCCTAAAATGCCCTTATAACTGAAGAAAGAAAATGTGGAAGCGTTCAGTCTAAAATATGAACAGATGCGCAAACGCCCGTGATTCAGAAGTTACTTCATGAACCTGGCTGTCATATGCTGGTCCTCATTTATTAGTTCTGAACTTTTTATAGGTAAAAGATATAGAAGAATAGATTAAAATTATTACATAACAATATTTTTATTCTGAGTAACACAGGCCATAATACAGTGGTCCATTATTCAATGAAGCTAGCTTGTGTGAACACTAATTTAAGAATAATATTGGAGAACTATTCTTCACCTCATTTTAGGATTTGAATCTAACTTTAATTACTAATCTTAAATAGAAGTAATTTTAAAGCTTTCCATTTAAAAAATTTTTGGAAAGAAAATGTATGTTGATTTTTTAAATTAATAAAATGTACCTCTCTTACAATAAATTCAATTGTTTTTACCAAACAGAAAAGAAAATCTCTAACTATATAATTTCTTTTTTTTCTTATAAAGTGTACCAATATGGAGGATTTAATTAATTGAGAAATATTTATAATTCTTAGGAATATGCTAGTAGAGAAAGGATGAAAGAGAGAGAGGTAGAGAGGAAGAAGCAGAGAGAGAGAAAGAGAGAGAGAGAGAAGGAGAGAGAGATCATAAGCACAGGAAGAAATATCTGGTCTTCTAGGAAAAAATATGTTTAGATATAAAAATGGGCTAATCATTTTTGTGATTGTAGTAGGCTATCAGTGCCAGTAGAGGCTTATGATTCTTTCTCTGATTAGCTGTTGAGGTCATTGATTATGCTATGCCCTGTGCTAGGTACTGAAAATACGGAGCCAAATGAGGTGCAGTCACTACCCAAATAGTAGAGAGAAAGACAAGAAACAAAGAAGCAAAAAAAAAAAAAAAAAAAAAAAAAAAAATACAAATCCATGTAGTATAAACAACATTAGAAGTATGTACAAGGTAAAACATGATTCAGAGGAGAGAATAAGTGATTAATTCTATTACTGGGAGAATCAGAGAAGGTGTCACAGAAGATGTGATTAACAAGATCTTGAGTGAGAAAGACGGGTTTTCTTGTGAGATGATTGAGTGGGGTGTGGGACACCAATGAGAGTGAACATGAACATAAGGTAAGATCATATTTGCATTTTATAAAGTTATTCTGCTGGTTGTAGGAATGATGAAAGGGTGTTATCCCTAGATTTGGAGATCAGAGGTAATTGATTGTAAGAATACAGGTGGAAGATGATAATTATGCTGTGGAAGTGAGAGAGATGAAGGAGCCTACAGTAATTTCCACTTGTCTAGCCTGGGTGAAGGTTAGCATCATCAACATAGACAAAGAATTCAGGAAAAATAATGTTCAGCTTTGGAATAAGAAATCACTTTACATTAGGATCATTTGTGTGTGTGTGTGTGAGACAGAGTCTCACTCTGTCACCAGGATGGAGTGCAGGGGTACACCTGCCTCAGCCTCCCGCGTAGCTGGGATTAGAGGTGCCCACCACCATGCTCGGTTAATTTTTGTATTTTTAGTAGACAAGTTTTCACCATGTTGGCCAGGATGGTCTCGATCTCATGGTCCACCCTCTTTGCCTCCCAGAGTAGTGGGATTACAGGCGTGAACTGCTGTGCCTAGCCTACATTAGGATAGTTTTTAAAGTGTGTGTGTGTGTGTGTGTGTGTGTGTGTGTGTGTGTGTGTGTGTGTGTTTACATATCCTGTAAATGATAAGACATATGAGTAAGTCTATAAGTTGAGGGTGTAGTTGCTGAATAAGACAGGACATGAATTTTAGTTTTTCAAATTAAAACTGATTAAAGAGACCTGTAAAATAAGACCAGCAGACATGCTAATGGAAACTTGAGAAACGGCACATGTGTCTACAGCAAACAACCATTTTTCTTTTGTTGTCATAAGAATAAATGTGACCTGTCTTAATACGGAAGATTCATCTACATGGAGAAATTACCTGAATTTGCTTTTGTTTATAGATGTCTACAAACACCTCAGCCTAAAAAATTAAATCTGACATGGTGTAGGTATGAAATTAGCATGTAGCCAGGAACTTCAATGATTTCAGAAGGAAGTGGGTTAGATCAACAGTTAAAATATTCTCAGTGACACATGCTATGCTATCCCAAGAATGCAACTCCTATGAACATGTGGGTAGGCTCCACAAGAGTAGAGAAAGATGGGGTGTCAATATTCAATTCACGAAGCTGATGGAGCACAGTCCCTGAAAGTCAAGTAGGTGCAGAGAGGAACACTGGGTTTCAGATGAGGACAACAGAGAACATGGATGCATTCCTACTAGGTAGTTCACTAGGCAGAGGGGTAACACTCAGGTTGATGGGGCTGGACAGGTCTGCTGAGGTCAGAAGGGGGCTTTCCATTCCAAATTAAATGCTTTGGATTTTCTCCTGAAGTCAATGGAAAATCATGGAAGAGGATAAGCAAGGGAGTCATTGGTCACCTGATTCTGTTTTGTTTTCGCTTTTGTTTTTTAATAAAACACTATCCTAGTGGCAGACTGGAAGATGTATTAGCATTTTGACTAGAGGTAGAAATATACACACACAGGGGTGTTGAGAGACAGTTTACACACATGGAGTAGGGGAAGAAGCAGGAACTTTTATTTCTGACCTTTTTTTATTGTTGTTCACTTAGTTTCATATCAAAAATATACTGTTTTATAGTCACACATCCCAAACATTTTACTCCTAAGTATGCCTTTCATTATCTTGTGCTGTTTCCTAGTTTGCTCTGAAAGCAAGACTTAAATTAGTGACAACAGATTTGCCTTCATTTATAGTTACAGTCATGTGTTATTTAATGGTGGGGATACTTTTTATTGTTGTTGTTTGTTTTTGAGATGGAGTTTCACTCTTTGTTGCCCAGGCTAGAGTGCAGTGGCAAGATCTCGGCTCATTGCAACCTCCATCTCCTGGGCTCAAGTGATTCTCCTGTCTCAGCCTCCTGAGTAGCTGGGATTACAGGCATGTATCACCACACCTGGCTAATTTTTGTATTTTTAGTAGTGATGAGGTTTCTCCATGTTTTAGTAGAGACGGGGTTTTACCATGTTTAGTAGAGATGGGGTTTCACCATGTTGGCCAGGCTGGTCTTAAACTTCTGACTTCAGGTGATCCGCCCACTTCAGCCTCCCAAAGTGCTGGAATTACAGGCATGAGCCACCACACCCGGCCCATGGGGACACTTTCTAAGACAGGGGTCCCCAAACTTTTTACACAGGGGGCCAATTCACTGTCCCTCAGACCGTTGGAGGGCTGGACTATGCAAGGTGTGACACCCTTCACAGCCAGTGCTGCTGCTTCCACTATCCCAGACAGCGGTATCCAGTGTCACAGGCCCAGCACTGCCTCCAGTGCTGTATACAGGGATGGTGGTGATCAGCCTGTGACACTGTGTATACAGCGTCCTGGACATCTGCAGCAGCGGTGGGCCTCTTCTGTGGGAAGCCCACTGCTGCATGTTTCCCCTATTATAAGACACCTCCCAAAAATAAGACAGCCCCAGTATTTTGGGGGTAAAATTAATATAAGACAGGGTCTTATAATAGGGGAAACACAGTGTATAGTAATGTTGGGGGAGACTTTTGGGCAAAGGGAGGTTATAGGGGCCATTATGTTGTTGTACATTTGGGGGAGTATGGGCGCCACTGTACTGTGTAGTAATGGTTATAGTGCTTTGCCTTTCTTCCTACTTCTGCTGTTATTTCACACTGCTTCCAGTGATGTGGGGCACCGCAGCTGCAGACCGGATGTGCATCATACGACGCACTTCTGGAGCCGTCACATGTGCATTCCGCGTCACCGGAAGTAGTACTGTACGTGAGCGATGCTGCCACATACAGTGCTCCTCTCACTGACCACCAATGAAAGAGGTGCCCCTTCCTGAAGTGCAACGGGGGCCGGATAAATGGCCTCAGGGGGCCGCATGTGGCCTGCGGGCCGTAGTTTGGGGACCCCGTTCTAAGAAATGTGTCCTTACCAGATTGAGTCTTTGTGTGAACTTCACAGAGTATACTTACACAAACCGAGATGACATAGCCTACTATATACCTAGGTTAGATGGCAGAGCCTGTTGCCCCTATAAACCTTCACATGTCATTGTATTGAATGCTGTAGGCAATTATAATGGTAAGTATTTGTGCATCTAAATTTATCTGATCATAGAAAAGTACAGTGAAAGATAGTATACAAGATAAAAAATGGTACTCCCATAGAGGTCACTAACCAAGAATGGAGCTTGTAGGACTGGAAGTTGCTCTGGGTTAGTGAAGTGAGCGGTGAGTGAATGTGAAGGCCAAGGACTTCACTGAGCACTACTGTAGACTTTATAAACACTCTACATTTTAGATACATTAAATTTATCTTAATTTTTTTCATTAATTAACCTTAGATTACAATATATAACTTTTTTTAAACTTCCTAAACTTTTAATTTTTTTTTTTTTTTTTTGAGAGTGTTTCACTCTGTCACCCAGGCTGGATACAGTGATGCAATCACAGCTCACTGCAGCTTCCATCCCCAGGGTTCAGGTGATCCTTCCACCTTAGTCTCCTGAGAAGCTTGGATTATAGGTGCATGCCACCACACCTGGATAATTTTTGTATTTTTTATGGAGACAGGGTTTTACCATGTCACCCAGGCTGGTCTTGAACTCCAGGGATCAAGGGATCTACCAGCTTCAGCCTCCCCAAATGCTAGGATTACAGGCAAACATTTTTAAAGCTTTTAAAACTTTTCTGTTAAAAACTAAGGCATGGTAGCTCATTTTGTAATCTCAGATCTTTGGGAGGCTGAGGCAGAGGGATCACCAGAGGTCAGTAGTTCAAGACCAGCCTGGCCAACATGGTGAAATCCCATCTCTACTAAAAATACAAAAAATTAATGGATGTGGTGGCAGACACCTGTAATTGCAGCTACTTGGGAGGCTGAGGCAGGAGAATCACTTGAACCCAAAAGGCAGATGTTGCAGTAAAACAAAAACAAAAACAAAAAAAACAAAACTAAAGCACAAACACACACATTAGCCTAGGTCTACAAGGGTCAGGACCATCAGCGTCACCTTCTTCCACTTCCACATCTTGACTCACTAGAAGGTGGGTGCATGGAGCTGCCATCTCTTGTGATAACAATGCTTTCTTTTGTAATAAGTCCCAAAGGACCTGCCTGAGGCTATTTTACAGTTGTTGTTTTTTTAACTAGTAGAAGGAGTACACTCTAAAATTATAATAGATAGTATAGTAGATACATAAACCAGTAATATTTGTTACTATCTAATATTATGTACTATACGTGAGTGTATGTTCTACACTTTTATACAATTGGCAATACAGTAGGTTTGTTCACACCAGAATCACCACAAATACGTGGGTACTGTGTTGTGGAACAATGTCAGGACAGCTATGACATCACTAGGCAATAGGAATTTTTCAGCTTCATTATAATCTCATGGGACTACTGTTGTATATGTGGCCACTCATTGACCAAAACATCTGTATTTGATAGGATGAGATCATGATTCTAAAATGAATCTTATACTTGGAAAACTAATTCTCTTGTATGACTTTTCATCTGTTTTAGCTGCTCTCAAGTCAACAAAGGGATTTATTTTCATTCAATATTCAGCAAATCATTTCTGCATTTTGATTCTACAGCTGGCATTGAGTTAGACATTATTTATCAACTTCTGAAATTCTAATTATTTGGAAGTTGGAAGGAAAGTGTATACAGTTCCATCACAAATGGTTATTTAGAACAGTGTTGGAGGGGTAAAGGGAAAATGGGAGGAAAATATAGCCTGATTTATCCTAAAGACACATTATTGTAGAGGTACATTGTAAGAAGTTTTGTTGTTATTGTTGTTTGTAAAAGGACTTATTGCATGAAGGCAAAAAAGAGAATAGCGTTTGGGACAAAATCCCTTGATGCATAACGATATTACATAACTTACTGGTTCACATGTACAGACAACTGTCTGTCATCAGATTGGGCATTCCTTAAGTGGTAACAACTGGTCTCTGCTATTTTTATACCCAGTCATTTAACATGACATTTTTTTAAAAACATTGTTGATATTCCTAATATATATGAAAAGTTGAAAGATTAATATTCCTGAAGAAATTAGAATTTTGATTCATACCCTAACCTTGGTAGTTGCCCATAATTCCTGGATCTGTATTCAAAGCTGTATTTTGTGGCACAGCACTATAATTTTTTAAAAGATCTATCTAAATGGCAGTTTACTACATAGAATGTGAATAACCCATCTCAGGCTACAGTGACTATTTTCCTCATTCTAACACTATTAAACTCCTAATATGACTAACACTGTCACATCCTTGATACTTTCATTAATTAACAAAGTTTCAGATAAACCATCTAACCTGGTTAGATAGCCAGGAAAATGATTATAAAACAAAAGGTAATTAAAATATTGATTTTGATTTATGCAAAAAGATATATGCAAAGATATATGAAGCATGTCCTAGTGCCATAGCTCTATTTTGAAAAGCTATTCTTTCAGATTTTATGGTTGTCATAGCTCTAAATATATCTAGCTCTGTTTAGTGAAGAGAGGTTGCGATTGAGTGAGGATAATAAAGCATTAACAAAAAGCTATGTGCATTGAAACCATCATAAGAAATGGTGAGTGGCCTTAACAAAAGCCAGTGGAAGTTTAAAGTATAAACACAATTTTTAAAGGGTTTTCAAAAGGTATTTTCTTTTTCCTCAAATGGAATGACCCACAGATCCCAGTGCCACAAAGGGAGAAGGAGAGCTCAAATGAAAGCCAGCTAGGAGATTTTGGGAGGCTCATGTTTCAGGTTTGGGATTATCTGCTTGAGAGAGTTAAGATTTTTTTTTTTTTTTTAAAGGCATGCACTCCATCAACACTCAGTTTGTCCCTCATGTTATATTCTGTTGCAGTGGTACTTAGATAAATAAAACAAGGTTTCTGTCCTTGAAACCTTCACAGGTTTCAATTATATATCTGAGGAAACAGATATATAATTGAAAAACGACATTACTAGTAAGTGTCATAAGAGAAGCATGTGCAAATGTCTAGGAAGTACAAATAAAGGAGCAAATAACATTGAAAGAAAATCAGATAGGCAGAAGAAAAGGGAATTACTGAACACAGTTTAGCTTCAGGAAATCACTAGGACTGTTTGCACAATATTCAGTATAACTAGATAAGACAAAAGCATATTGAAGAAAATATCTATACTTATTTAAATTTCAAAATAAAAAACGTTTTATAACTGTAGAGTCTCCAATCCTTAACTTAGTTTGCTGTCGACAGTTTCTTAGTAAGGAAATAAATATCTTTATGTCCTACATTTGCTAAATGATAAAAATGCCATTTACCTCTTTATTTCTGAAATTTTTAACTTTTACAATTGAACCAAACCTCCAGTCTTTGTAAATTTTGCAAAATAGCATTGGCAAACAACATATTTCTCCAAGAAGAGTGACCATATTATTTTAAAAGAACAAAAATGAAACAAAATATAGTTGATCATTGTAAATTCAGCTTATTGAAACACCAATAATTTAATTACATATTTTCTTACTATCTCAGTCTGGAATGATACATTTGAAATGAGATGCATTTCCAAAAGGGGTTATGGAAACTGCTGATTCAAGATTAACTCTGGGAAGTATAGCATGTTTATAAAGTAAAACGACTTTTGTTTTTATGTATTTTGCAGATATTTCCCCAAAGTGCAAATGGGCCTAGATTTGAAATAGGGGCAGCACAGTGAAGAGGGGAGTTCTGAGCTTGGAACCAATGGGCTGATTGACAGCTCTGCCCTTGACTTGGACCCCCTCAACCTCAGGCAAGTCACCTGTGAGGAGCTCTGGTTTCCTTCTCTCTGAAATGAGGGTCTGGGAGTAGGCATCCATAAGGTTCTTTCCTAGTAGAGAATGTTGGCACCAGAAGAAGAGCATTTACATGAATTCATTTAAAATGGGGTGCACAAATTCGTAGTTAGTATTGGAGAAGAAAGGTTTACTCGAATGTTTCCTAAAAAAAATTAATGATTATGTTTTAAATTACATTGTATTTTACTGATAAAATTTAGGTTGCTATTTTACTATATATTCATTTTTAGAATAAAAAGAGATTTCAATTCTCAGACTAAGGAATGAGTTGTGTTGACTTTTTCAGTATCATCTCTGTAGGATATCATATTAACATAGTGTTCATTCCTCTTTAATTTTTCAGCACTTTCATGAAAATAGAATTGAAGAGAATTGGAATCTTGCTCTGAACTAGGCTTTGGTTTCAGGGTTTGATTTTTTTTCATGCTTTTCTTCATGCTTTGATTTTCTTTCCAGGCCATTCAAATTTCTCCATATCAACAATAAGGTGGTTGTGCTTTCTTACCATTCATGTGTTCACTGGAGTAGGACTTCAAATTTCCTTGAAGAACTTTTTCTTTGCTGAGAGTTTTAATCATAAAGGTATGCTGGATTTTGTTGAATTCTTTTTCTGCTCTATTGAGATGATCATGTGATTTTTGGTTTTGATTCTGTTTATGTGGCAAATCACGTTTATTGACTTGCATATGTTAAACCATCCCTGTATCCCTGTCATGAAATCCACTTGATCATGGTGGATTATCTTTTTGATAGGTTGTTGGATTTGGTTAGCTAGTATTTTGCTAAGGATTTTAGCATCTATGTTCATCAGGGATGTTGGTCTGTAGTTTTCTTTTTTGGTTGTGTCCTTTCCTGATTTTGCTTTTAGGGTGACCCTGGCTTCATAGAATGATGTAGGGAAGGTTCTCTCCTTCTGTATCTTGTGTAATAATGTCAATAGGATTGGTACCAATTCTTCTTTGAATGTCTAGTAGAATTCTGCTGTGAATCTCTCTGGTCCTGGACTTTTTTTTTGTTGGTAATTTTTAAATTATCAGTTCAATCTCACTGCTTGTTATTGGTCTGTTCAGGGTATCTAATTCTTCCAAGCTAGGAGGGTTGTACCTTTCCAGGGATTTATCCATCTCTTCTAGGCTTTCTAGTTTATTCATGTAAAGGAGCCTATGGTAGCCTGGGATGATCTTTTGTATTTCTGTGTTGTCAGTTGTAATACCTCCCGTTTCATTTTTTATTGAGCTTATTTGGATTTCTCCATTCTTTTCATGGTTAATCTTGCTAATGATTTATCAATTTTATCTTGAAATTTTGTTTCATTTATCTTTTGTATTTTTTTGTTTCAATTTTATTTATTTCTGCTCTGATCTTGGTTATTTCCTTTCTTCTGCTGGTTTTGCGTTTGGTTTGTTTTTGCCTTTGCAACTTGGATAACTGGTGAAGATGCCTAGTTTTCAGCCTGTCTTGGCTTTCTACACGCGTTCCTAAGCTTAATCATTTCTAGCTTTTGAAAGTGAGAGACATGCAACTCTTCCTTTCACTTGAACACTTAAAGGCCATTAGAGGATTATTGATTGGCCTAATTTTAATATTGTTGTGTCTCAGAAAATAGGGAGGCCTGAGAAGGAGAGAGATAGGGGGATGGCTAGTTTGGTGGAGTAGTTGGAACACATAAAACATTTATTGGTTAAGTTCACCATCTTATACGGGCACAGTTCATGGTGCCCCAAAACAATTACAATAGGAGCATCACACATCACTGATCACACATCACCAATCACAGATCGGTGTTTTCTTATCATTTGTGTGTTCAATGGAGCAGGACTTTAAATTTCCTTCAAGAACTTTTTCTTTGTATTTACAACTTGACTAACTGGTGAAGAGGCTTAGTTTTCTGTCTGTCTTGGCTCTCCACATGCTTTCCTCACTAAGCTTAATCATTTCTAGCTTTTGAAAGTGAGAGACATACAACTCGTCCTTTAACTTGAACACTTCAGTATTTTTGAACACTAAAATAGTTTGAAATGTTGTGAAAATTACCACAGTGTGATACACGAAGTGAGTACCTGCTGATGGAAAAATGCTGCTGATAGACTTGCTTGATGCAGGTCTGCCACGAAGCTCCAATTTGAAAAAAAAAAAAAAAAATCTGTGAAGTGCAATAAAACAAAGCACAAAAAGTAAGCTGTACTTATAGATAACTAATATATGGTAATTGACATAACTAGTTCAGTAGATCTTATGAAGACCCATAGTTTTCATAACCCTTTGTTGAAACATATTTCTATAAGAATTTCTAATGATATAAGTCTTCTTTAAAAAATTGATAAATTTTAAAACTGAGTCACTAAAAAGAATCTTATCTTTAAGGTCTAGAATAGGAATAGCAAAATTGTTTTTGTCAAAAGCCAGATAATAAATATTTCATACTTTGTGTGCCATACCTCTCTCTTGCACTACACAACTTTGCCATCATAACTTGAAATTAGTCATAGATAATAAGGAAACAAGTGAACGTGGCTTTGTTCCAATAATACTTTATTTCAAAAAGCAGACATTGGATCAAACTTAGCAAGTGGGCTTTTGTTTGTCAACTGCTATTGTAGACTGTTTTCTCTTCCTTTCACCCACGTGTCTTTCCAAATTAATAACCTCCTGATTTATTGGCTCTTCTAGAAGTAAGGTACAGATTTCTATGATAAAATATGGAATCTTGACACACTTTCTCTTACTAAGAAAACTTAAAATTAAGCCAGCATCACTGAAAATTTGCTTGAAGAAACAAAGAATTGTGTGATACAGACTAAAGGATTTATTATGGGAATTTACCAGGCATGGTAGGAGCTAATTAAACAGTCTGAGTGAGGCTGTTGCCTCTACATCTGATGTTAGGCTCAAGTCCACAGAGCAGGAAGTGAAGAAGGAAAAAGGAGCAAGAAGTAGGAGAGAGCAAAGCCAAATTGGAACCCATGGAGACCAAGGGAATGCTTGTCAGCCCCTCCCACCTCTAGGCCTCTATCTTCAATGATGCCTGGGACTCCCAGAAGCTGGGACACTGCTCCATGCCTGGGTTGTAAACCCCATGGCAGACATCTACAGGAGCTGTGTGGATCCCAGACAATCAAAGCCATACCCGTGACTACCTGACCTCTCAGCCTAAACATGAAGCCTACTGCTTCACGTTCTCTTCCCAAATCACCTTTAAAATTCTCTTGCAGTCATCCTTAACCCTGAGATCTAAGGAAATTCAGGGAAATATTTTAGTTTAGCTAAGTTGTCAGAGTACTACAAACGCTGTGCTGAATTAGAGTATCATCTGTCAAGGAACTCATTTAATGACAATGTCACTGTCATTAAAGTTTAAACATATGGCCTTTACCTCAGCTTCTAAAATTGCCTTGAGGACAAATACTGCTGATTAATATTTTAGAAGCCGCCTCTGTAGAGCACCTACGTTCTTCCCACACTAAGAACCTATCTGAAGAATTGAATTAACAGCTAGAAAAGCAAAAGTGAAGTGATCAATGAAGTCCCAGCACCAGAGTCTCTGTTCAGGCTGCTCTTTGATTTCAGCCTTCCCCAGACTGAGCCTCTTCTCATTGCTCACTCCCTCTCTTTTTCATGCTCTTATATTCCCTAGTAGCTTCAAAATAATTGGCTGGAAGCCCACACTTTTCTCTACTAAAGACAATTTTCTTCAAAGTATCAAAACCATTCCCACAGGACGTACCTGAACATGACCTGAACATTTAGTTACTAGCCAATGCATATAGATCTGAACCTGGATTAAGAAAATTTAAGTTTGGGAACAATCTTCATCAATCTTTTTTTCCATATCTATCTATCTATCTATCTATCTATCTATCTATCTATCTATCTATCTGCAATTACTCTTTCCTGCTCATCCTGAGAAAGCTTCCCAACTTGTTCTCATGAATATAGCTAATGAACAAATACAGTCAACCATGGCAACAGTCACAGGAAACTTGTGTCCAATGTAGATAGAGTAATGCAGTGATTTTCAGTATTTTACAAGATAGCCTGGGTGCTCTACTGTGGTTAGGAAGGCATTCCTTATGCTATAAAACATTGCAAACCAATCTCATTATGAATATGATGTATCCAATATCGTAGTTGCTGTTCTCTATCTAATTTCTACAAACTCGAAATGTATTTGGCCTACTATCAGTGGCAAAGATTTCAAAACCAGCACATTGGTTCTGATATTTCCCCTGAGAAGTGTAAGCCCTGTGAAATAAGTCACTAACCTCCTGCTCCTCAAAAAGGGCTTGAGAACCAGCAGCACAGCCATCATCTAGGAACTTGTAAGCAATGCAGAATCTCAGTGCTAACCCCAGAGCTGCTGAATTAAAATCTAAATTTTAACAAGATCCCATTGTTGTAAGTGTGTACATTAAGGTATGAGAAGCACCAACTTAATTCCTGGAGTCTTCTCATTAAATTGGAAAGCATAGTGCCGTACTTAACACAAATGGTCTAAAGTATAAATGAGATGGCGCATGTTAAGTGTCCAGTACTGGAGAAAGAGGAGTTTCCTCTATTAAAGAAAATGAAATAGGAACTTTTATTCCTCTCTTATCGTAAAGCTGATGGGAGAAGATTTGACTGTTCAGAGAAATCACTGGGAAATGGAACTATTCCTCTATGGTGGAGAGAGAACTCTGGAGGAAGGAACTTATCTATTCTTGGGAATAAAACATCTAGAACATGCATACACCCAACCTCAGCAATCTCAAGAAAGCCATGGCAGTGAGCCTTTCCCTCCATGGAAAGGGAATGCCCTCTACCTTTGGCTACTCCTAGACCATTTAGTCACTGTGTCAAATTCATTTGCTGGCCTATCTCCTTCCTGAATGATAAGGCGGGTTTTTTTTTTTTTTTTTTTTTTTTTTTTTTAAACTCTGCTTAATTTGCTCATAAGTAAATCCCCAGAAAGAAATTACCCATTGAGAACTTTGTAGTCAAGGCAGATTCCATTTCAGTCTTCTTGCTCCACAGTTCTAAGACAAGTTGGAGCAAGACAACTTCAGAGAGGATACAAGGTCAAGTCTAGCAGGAACTGTCTATTAGTCTTTTGATCTAAAAACAGGTATTGAGAAACTACGGTCTGTAAGATACTTTTAAAGTTGTTCTTAAGCCTGCTGTGCTTATCGTGTTGTTGGTGGGTGAGTTCAGTGTAGGTGGGTGCCTGTGAAAAAGTATGAAAAAGCGGAGGAAAACTTATTTTGGTGTGCAAGCTGATATATTATGGCTTATGAACAAGTGGCACTTACAAAAAGGTAGGAGGAAGCATAGAGAAATTGCAAATGGCCTTCTTTTTATATTTTAATGCCAAAGATAAAAAGGAGTTCAGTTACATTTGCTCTCATTGATTTCAGTATACGAACATAGTGACTGAGTCCTCTATCTGCTATGAAAAGCAAATGTGGATGTTTGAAAACTAATAATGACACACGTAAAATAGTATATATAACCATGTTTTGCTTAACAGTGGGATGCGTTCTGAGAAATGTGTCATTAGGTGATTTGATCACTATGCAAACGTCATAAAGTGTACTTATGCAAGCCTGTGTGTTGCAGTCTACTGCTATGTATGTAGGCTACGTGGAGCAGCTTATTTCCCTAGGCTATGACTTGCATAGCATATTACTGTGCTGAATACCATAGGCAACTGTAATATAATGGCAAGCATATTTGTTTATTTAAACATACCTAAACATAAAAAAGCTACAGTAAAACTATGTTATTATACTCTTATGGGACCACTGTCTACATATGGTCTATTGCTGTCCAAAACTTTGGTATGTGGATGTGGTGCATGACTGTATAGACACACACACACACACATACACACAAACACATACACAGAAACACACACACACACACACAGTATTTCAGACAAAAAAATTGTTAAACTATACTTTTCAGTAATTGGTCTTCTTAAATGAGATGATTTATCACTTTAATGTTTTCTATTTGAAGACATCATTAACACTATGTACTAGCTACGTATGTTAGACTCTTCATCTGACATTCCCACTCCATAAATACATAAGTATTTTTGGAACTATGTTGCAGTTTTATTGTAATTATTATTTCTAGAATATATATTTTTAAATATAATTTATAATTCTCAGAATATATATATATATATATGCATACTCATATATTTATAATCTTGATACTGATGATCTAGAAATAAAATTCCATATCATTTTAATCAGTGTGTATGGTATTTTTGTTTCCTTTAAGGTTTCAGAGGTGTTGGACTACTTGAAGCTATATCTAGGGGGACTCTTAAATGTATTTTACTCCTATTTTCCCAGATTTGATTACTGTGCTTTAGCATCTCATAAGCAGTATGTTTGGGCTTTATGCCCAAAAATGCTAAGTTCCTGAAACTGCTAAGTTTAGTAGGATTGGAGTGTGATGATCATTGCTTTGAATCAGACAGATTTTTTATATTTCAAATCATTATGGATAATGATAATGCATGGCTTGTTTTTATGTTAGAGCTGGAATTTGCCTTTCTATTATTTCAGTGTCCTGAGTCATCCTTCTATAATTCCGAGCTAATACTCAGCTTTTCAATTACTTGAGTAGAGTTATCATGGCTTTCCCATCTTCTTTCGTTCTGCTGAACATCCTCATTTTCTTCAACTGCTCCATAATGCTCTAGTTTTTCAGGCTCTGTCTATCCCTGGCCGTTCTTAATGACCAACTCTAGTTAAACATTGTAGTCTATTGAATATTGATTTTGGATGCCTTGATGAAATATGGGTGGAAATGACAGGGTGCCCGTTCTGAGACGAGGCCTTTGGAAGTCACCATGCTTCTACTTGTCTTGTGCATCTCTGTCATTCCGATAAGCAGAATGCGCACCAGCTAAACTGCTGGTCCAAGGAGGAATGAGAAATATACAGAGCCAACCAAGATCCAGTCTGCAGCTTAGAGCCAGACTCCCAGCTATGCCCAATTGAGATCGGCAAACTTGTCCCACTTGACCTACAGATGCATGAGAAAGAAAGGTTTATTTGTTATACAAATAAGATTTTATAGTTGTTTGTTATGAAAATAGATGACTGGTACAGGCCTGCTCTAGTTAAAAGTGGTGTCCAGGAAACAACTGTGATGCCCTGGCCAACATAATGCATCTACTTCTATCTTTTGGATACTTAGGGCTGGTATTGCCTAACCACATTTTTATAACATCTAAGGACATGTTTCCACATACACTACAACAATGTGAATTGCCCTGGAATTGTTCAATACAGCAGGATTATGGAGTTCATATCTCGGATGTTGTGTAGTGTTGCATTTAGCTTTTTCTTTGTTCAAGTTTAGTCATTTGACATTTGTATTAGACTATCAAATGTGTGTCTCATGAAATATTTGTCCTATGTGATGTTCCTTAAAAAATATCTATGGTGAAATAAATTTATGAAAGTATTTATACTATATTCTTGTCTTGCAGATTTTCAATGATCATTAGATGATCAAAAGTTTTGCAAAGTGCTACCGTTAAGAAACCAATTTAAACTTGACCCATTTCCCAGCTTTATTTGACTACCAACTTATTTTTCAAGTAATACTAGTGACACACTATAAAACTGTTGTTCTGCTTAATATGTGTTATGAATTGTTAGCTTAGTCTATCAGATCTTTTTGATTTTGGCTCAGTTTTTCAATAATATTAGCTGCTATTTCAACATCTGTATAAATGTGTAAGTATTAATATTTGATAGGTGAAATATGTATCTTCATTCAAATACTGAGAAAAATGGTAAAAATATCAACTTTTGTGCGTATTATGATACTACAAGAGATTTGACCTTAGCTTATTGTCTATCTCATGACTATGTGATATTATCTGAGCATCATTGTTCAATCAGAAATTATTCACCTACCTGACATATTACCTATTTCACTTTGCTCCAAAAATTAGGATAAGATTAGGGTCTTGAAACCAGTATATTTTCCCATTTAAAAATAATTAGTGTATAGAAAAGGTCATCTCTGCTGTACTTCATTGTGCTTTAGAGTTTTTGGAACTGCAGCATAGACAATACTTCTTATAGATTATATAGAATTAGTTAGGTATTATCTTACCCATAGTAGAAACCAGCATAATAGAACACTAATTACTGTTTTTGCCTTAACATGCAGTAGCAACTTAATGCACACATTTGTCTTTCATTTCATAGAAAATCATAACACATGCATAAGAGGTTACTATTCTACCTATGGAAAAATCTCATTTAAAATTCTACTAAATTTTATAGCTTTGTCAAAAATCTTATAGCAGTGTAATTTCTTCAAAAGTAGAAAATAATCCAAAGTAGTCCACATTGTAAGATTTTCTGTGCTTGCTAGGGCTTTCTCAGTAAACATGTCTTCTTAAAAAAATAAATAGCAAATAAGAAGTGTCTAGTGTCTATAAAATAATTCATTTATAAATATATAAAATAGACACTCCCTATTCCTTTCTTTCATATGTATGGAAATAAGTTACTTTCTTTCATATGTATAGAAATTTTAATAAATATTAATACCATGGCTAGAAACTATTTTAAAGTAAAATAAGTTTTTGTAAAATCTAAACTAAAAAATGACATTCGATATTAATTATCCTATGTCTGCAGAGGAAGAAATACAAACCATGAAAAGTTGGAAATGTCATTAGGAGAAAGGGACAAGGGTATCTTAAGTTTATAATTTTTTGCTTATACATATGCCTTGTACTTAGCTAATGTGAGGCATTCATATTCTTGGTGAATTATATTAAAGAGCCACTAAAATGGTTGTATACCTAAGTCAGTATAAAAACAAATATCTAAAGCTTGAAGTAATTTATACCAGCTATTTCCTAATCATTCTTTTTGTCAGGCTGTTAGTCTTCAGTTTATATTGCAACTTTAAGCAGTATAAGCCACCTAGTTTTCTAATCCTTCATACCGTCACTCCCTGACATATCTGTGTTATATTACGGCCCACTTATGTTTTCAAACCCATATGTGCTACAGATTGCAGTGGTACATTGGATAAGAGGCTGTTTGGCATTAGAGATGGATACTTGTTTTTCGTCTTCTAAAATAATTTAAGTAAAAATAAATATATTTTGTCAGAATAGAGGTGTCTAATCTCTACAGCTCATACACAGTGATAACTCATCCTAAATCTGTTTGGAGGCTGACATCCTCAGCCCTTACTATGGACCCTGCTTTTAATGGAGTTCTGTGTTGAGAGTGAACAGGGCCAGTATCCTGTGTGATCTAGGGGCTTACCTGCATTAAAGAGCTGTGGTCTCTGGTCTTCAGTAGCATATCATTTTTGTTGAGATTTAATAAAGTGTTATCATTGGCTCATAGTGACAAAGTAAATCATTTACCTGTTTAAACTTTGATCAATTTCCTAACTTGGACAAGTTGAATGACAATATATGCTTACTTTTTGGTATGATGAGCTGACATAATGCTAGTATGTGTGTTTTTTTCTCCTTTGCTACTTATTTATTTTTTAAAATACAATTGTGTTATTTGGACATCAGAAATGGCTGCGAATCCCAAAGTTTCCTAGGACCTGTACAATAGTCTTGCTTTTATTTCTATCCCAGTATTCAAGACGCTAGGTCATTTACTTATCACCAATTAAATGTTCTTTTTACACACACACACACACACACACACACACACACATCATCATCATCATCACTGTATATCTATCTATCTAGAAATTATGATTATTTGACTAACATTGTTATTGTGTAGATATATTTTTTAAAATATAGCAACTTTTCCTTGAGGATTTGGGACTTAAAATACTCTGTGGTAAGGAATAAAACACAAACAATAAATGTATTAAGCTAACATTCAAGCAGATTTTTCCTTCAACTATGGTGCAAAATTAGGAATGGAAAGCTGTTGAAACCAGGAGTGTGTTTAATGTCACAGATAATAGGCAGAGTGCCCCCTTGACAGAAGGAAGCACCAACTTTTAGTTACTTTTCCTCAGCTACAATTCTTTCCATATTGTTGTCCGTAAAATAATTAATAAATTTATTATAGGTAGAGGCTTTCTTTGAATTTGCATTTGATGGAATGATATATTAATGGCAAAAATTTACAGTTTTTATTGTGCGCCAAGCACTATGCTAAATGCATTGTTCCTTGGAATTTGGTGCTGATAGAGAGTTCTGTGGTCAAAATTCATTCTTCAAATTGATTTTTAACACAAGCAAAGATTTCTGTGAAAATCTGTCAGGTAAGAAACATTTAAATTTAAAATATATAACAGTAAGTTTTTATTTTCACATTTGTAATTCAAAGGGCAATAAAAGAAACAGATTAAACAGGAATTTTCTGTGAATTCATTAATATAAAGTAGCATTTTAAAAGGCACACAAATCAATTAATTTACTAACATATTTCTCTTCTTAAAGTACAATTATTTCCCATAGGTTTATATTTTTGTATTTATTACTTAGCTGATTATGTAGAATATTTGTAAATATTTGAAAATGCTTTAAACAATACATTCAAATACCTCTCTACCCACCTACTACTCCTCAAAGTGTGCTCTTTCGATTGGCAATATCAGTAGCTTCAGGACGTTTACTAGAAATACAGACTCTCTTAGCTTTGCACAGTGGCAGTAACCTCTCTTAGCTTTGTGCAGTGGCAGTGAGGTTTCTCCAAGGCACAATTATAGCTAATTGATAAAAAATAAGAAATACAGACTCTCAATCCCCACTCAAATATGTTTAATCAGAACTAGCATTTTATCAAAACTCCAGCTGATTCATATACATATTCGAGTTCTATGTGCTTCTTAAAATTTAATTTAAGTGATTTAAGTATATGTTGTCATCATTTGGTGAGAAAGAGGAATATATCATATAGGTGCTAATATTTAAAATCTGTAATGAAAGTATTAAAGTTCTCTTTAAATAAGCATATTTCACCATTTTTAATTGCTTTGTGTTACCAATTTGCACTTGGAAATTGCCAGAATATATTTGAAATTACATGTTACAAATAGGTGATTTTAAATTATTGTATGCATTATTTAAAAAAGAATGAATGAAAGAAAAATGACCCAAATATAGGTAACACTCATTTGTGCTTAAAATTTGTTATACCACTAGAGGGTGCTAATGCATTTGATTTGCAATTTCAAAAAATTAGATAAAATTAAATTTTTGAAAAGAAATTAATTTGTGTAACATATAGTAAACCCCACACAAGAAACAAGTGATGTAGGCTATTAAAGTGAAAACTTGGATTATAAACTAAATGTGATATACAATATTCTTTTATGTAAAGACAATAATTCTAAAAACCTTACTTTGTATTTCTACTTTAAAAAAAACTTCCTGTGAAGTTTAAAGAAAATATTTAGCATACAAACACAGAAATAAAAAAAAATAGCTGAAATGTGAACAGTGGATCTCTCATGAGACTAACATTATAAGAGATTGTTTTCTTCTTCTGTATACTTATGTGTATTTTCCATTTCATTTTCTACCACAGTCTTGGGGGATTTCATTTATAAGAATTTAAAAAAAAAAAAAAACTTTAAAAAATAAGGATGGAAGAAGTACATAAAAAATGAAGGAAGAAAAGAAGGAAGGGAGAGAAGGAAAGAATAGGCTCTCACCTGCAAAGATTTTTAGGGGCTAATACTCACCTTTTACTATAGACGTAAAAATTATTTTAAAATACTAGGGTACAAGAAACAAAGCATTTGAAGTCTTGTGAATAGGCTAAATAATATTTTTGATGCCAAGATACACCCTAGCCCTCCTTTATACATGTAGTTCATAACGAAGCTAAGGAAAGTAACATGACTTCATTTCAGTTTCTTGCTGAAATCAGGCTAACATTAGACATTATTTCAGTCAAAACTTCTTATTGATTGACACTGAACCCAAACTACTATAAATGTGTTTCTCTCACAAAATACACAAATTCTTTAGATCAGGCAGGTACCATTGATGGGGTTGCCTTGTTTTATCTAGAACAGACTTGGTGGCCCATAGGAGTGGGTTTCTTAAGCTTCATTAATATGCTTGTAAGCAATTGAGGCCAAGGAGATAAAAAACAAACAATTATAGCAAAATATTTAGTGAAAGATATCTATAGTTCATTGCAGATGAAATACAATATGTAAAAAATATATATGTACACACACACGCGCGTGCAGAAACACATATATTCCAATATTGATCTACAGTCTGATAAAATTATCTGGTAGTTAGCAGATTTTCTCTTCATTTGCCATTATTTTGCCACGACTATATAACACATACTTGAAAGCCACTAGTATATGTGAATTTTAAACAGTTGCATTTCTAATCAAAATTTGATCTATTGCACTTGTAATTATGGCAAAAATTTTACTGAAAAGAAAAAAAATACTATATTGTTTAAAAGTTAAAAGTAAACGACTGACAATTCCTAGCCATACTCCTTTTGCTTTCCAATTTGGGGAATTTACAAGTAACAGTCCTCAGTGATTTAACATGCAAAATAAACAAGGCTTAACACAGCACTGCTTTTCCAAAACTGGGTAGAAAATAAATTGTCATACTTCCCAAATGATAATTAAGTAGTGACACCTACTTAAGTGGTTGCTCTTTTAGACTCTGTCCCTCTGAGCTCTTGCCCTTGCAAGGTTCTGACAATTTTTTTTTAATGGCCATGATTGTGCACAATGCCCTGATACGTTCAGGTGCAGAGACTGCTTTTCCTTGGTTCATCTCACATCAGTGAGATGAGTTGATATTCCTAAAAGACCTTTATCAAATTCCACAGAAACACAAAATAAAAATAATTAGAAGGCGGAGGCAGGAGAATTGCCTGAACCCAGGAGAGGGAGGTTGCGGTGAGCCGAGATCGCGCCATTGCACTCCAGCCTGGGTAACATGAGCGAAACTCCGTCTCAAAATAAATAAATAAATAAATAAATGATGGAAGCAGAATTTTAAAATTTGCTTTCTTCATTCTTTAAAATGTAGACAGATACAATAAACAGGTACATTTAGACCTAACTTAATTTTTCTTATTGTAATATAAAGAAACATTAATTCCAAAGCATTTAATCCTTCTTTAAATTTGGCTTTCTTGGCTCTGCTGCTTCCCAGACAATACCTGTCTCTTGATCAGCTAAATTTTGACTACGATTTTGTCCTTTATTGACTTCAAGAACCAGTCTAAAGGTTTATCTTACCTCTGTAGGGAAAAGTTGCAAAGTAAACTTTCTATTTCTTTTTATTAAAGTGTTCCCTACCTACCATATCAGCAGTGTCAGTAGCACCTGGGAGCTTGCTAAAACTGCACACATGCATTCCATCACCATTTGTGGTCCAAAGGCTATGCCTAGTGAGAAGCCTTCTAAGGGGGGATGACTGAATACATGAATTTTAGACTAAGGATGCCAAATACATGGTATGTATGCAACTACTTTCTTATACTACAATCCAGTCATTGTTAAATGAGAATGCTACTTTTCTTCCTTGACCTCAGACTGTCTGAAACAAATTCTCAACCTAGCACTCCAAGTAATTTTTACTCTAGATTAAGATTAAATCTATTCATTATACCTTATCTAAGCCATCTAGGCTCAGGTTATCAATTTTGTTCACTCTTAAAGAAATCTAAGACAAATGAATTACTTCATAAATGGCTTCTCGTAGGATTAATACAATGCAAATTCACAGTGAGGACAGAAAGAATAAACATATAATGAGTAATAAAGTATACATATATAGTAAATGAGAGAATTATTCATTTGCAGAACTATAAAGATTATTTTGGACAAAATCTCTTCAGAACAAGAGCAGGTTTTTTCTTAAATAGAGGAACAGAATGTCAGAGCTTTAAGGGATATAGATTTTAAAATCCCTGTCTTTTCAATGTATTAAAAGAAAAGAAGATGAAGTTAAAGGGGTAGGGGTGAAGGAGAAGGGGAGGGTGAAAGGAGAAAAATAAGAAGAAAAGGAAGGAAAGAGACCTAAAGTGCTTATTTAATTTATGAATACTTACAGTTGTTCATATTATACTGTTTAATCATTAGATTTGGGTTTTCTAACTTAATTGGAAGTCATTTAAAAACCCAGTAAATGTTATAGTGAATGCTCTCAATATAATCATGACATTATACTTATGGCCCCAATCAGGTTAATCCAAGTTCAAAGTGTGCTCTAGCTTTAACAATTCGATTGCAGTAGAGGATGGAAGTCATAAGAATGTCAAGTGGTAGAAAATTCTAATTGTTAGCTTCTGTCTACAAGTATAA
This sequence comes from Saimiri boliviensis, assembly GCF_048565385.1. Taxonomy (NCBI): domain Eukaryota; kingdom Metazoa; phylum Chordata; class Mammalia; order Primates; family Cebidae; genus Saimiri; species Saimiri boliviensis. The sequence goes on from NC_133463.1 coordinate 20,968,185, forward strand.
TCAATGCCTACTACTACTCTAAAGGAGATAGGAGATAGGCTCAATTACTTCTGAGAATGGAAAAGTAAAGAATTTGTATGAAAGTTATTAATTTAGTGTGAAATATAATATTCTCCAGAGATAGCTTTCTTGTGAACAGAGAACACATGGACACAGGGAGGGGAGCACTACACACTGGGGTCCATTGGGGGGGAATGGGGGAGGGGTGGGGGGGTGGGGAGGTGGGAAGAGATAGCATGGGGAGAAATGACAGATACAGGTGAGGGGACAGAAGGCAGCAAACCACACTGCCATGTGTGTACCTATGCAACAATCTTGCATGTTCATCACATGTGCCCCAAAACCTAAAATGCAATTAAAAAAAAAAGAAAAAATGCTGATTTTTCTCATGATGGCATTTGCCTATTCCCTAGGATTTAACATTGTTGAGATCAAAAAGAAAATATTTTTCTATTCTAATTCCCAGTGTCTAGAGCGTGCCTGGAACACATCATTGTAGATTACTCAAGGTTCAGTATGGAAAATCCCCTAGGTGTTTCAAGTACAGGGTGATTTAATATAAGAATTAAGTGTGTAGGGGAGGAAAAGGTTTTCCTTGAACCTCTTAGGGGTGTTGGCTACATCTACAAGGAAAACTGACAAAGATAGATTAACAAGAGAAAAGCATATACATTTATTTAATAAGTGTTATGGGACACGAGGGCTTTCATAAGGAATTGAAAAGGTACTGATAAGCTTGTCTATTTCTTATGCAAGTTTTGATTCTGTGGCAAAGTGGATGTAATTGTGGAGAAGTAGGATTGGATAAAAAAGTATAATCTAATGGTCATAAACTTGGGAGAACTTAGCAAGGCCTGTTTGTTCAGATCCGTCTCTGTGTCCATGTGTCTTTAGAAATAAAGATGTTTCTTTCTTCTGGGTACTGGGAGAGCACCTCTTGAATGAGGGTCTATGACCTGCTTCAGGGGAAGGTCAGAAAATGTTTAGGTTTTGTGGCCTGTTCAGGGGAGAAGAATGAGGGGAAAGTGAGAGTATCCTTTCTGAATCCACTATTTTCTCCAAAAACAAGGTCCCATATTTTGGGGTAGTACATCTTGAACTCCATTGAATGCTAACAAAATTATTGGAAAAGATGGAAAAGCAAAAGTCACAGTTTCAGGGTTTATTTGTATTTTTATTTTTGCTCATACTGCTGTGGTGCAGAGTTCTTGAAGCTTTTGCTACCATCCAGAGATCAGGAAGCTTCATGAAAGTACTGCCAAACTACAGCTGTCCTGCAGTCCCAAAGCTGGTCACAGGCAGTGGAGTACAGTGGAGGGCAACAGTTCTTATTCCTGAAACAGGATGTCCAGCATTTCTACTGTAGGGGAAAGAATGCTTTATTATTGTCCCATCTTCCAAATTTCTTGCCAGTATATCTCATTGGCAGAACCAAATTTCATCCAGAATTCTAGCTGCAAGAGAGTCTCAGTAAAGCAGTTCTAAATCTTCCAATTCCTGTGATATTTGAGAAAGCACACACACACACACACACACACACACACACACACACACACACACACGATATGACTGACACTGAGCAGTGCAGAGAAGGAAAAAACAAAATCGTTTTCTTTTGTAGGGGTGTAAAGGCTGTGATACCTTCCATCAGCCGTAAGAGTTACAGCTGATACTTCCATGACAAAAGTCAGAGTAACAGGAGAAAGGCATATCTTACTTAATCGGAGTTTCATGTGACACAGGAATCTTCAAAATCAAGACCCAAAGACCCAAGGGAAAATTTAATTTTTATGGTTAGACTTAATGAAGAGTGGAGAGCTATGTAGAAATATGATTGGACAAAGAGGAAATGATCTAACAGACTGAAGTGGGGAAACTCAGCAAGGCCCATATGTTCAGATTTTTCTTGACTTCTCAGCGTGGCATTCCCTCCTTCCAGGTATAGGATACAACACCTCTGGAAAAGAGTCTTATAATCTTAGGCTATAGGACAAGGGTAAGTTAGAGAATGTCTTTATGGCCAACTCCTAGTCAGAAAGGTGGGGAAGGTGAGAGAAATAATTCTGGTTTATATGATGGGCTTTGGGGAAGAGTTGTTCCAGTTTCTATGACCCACCTTGGAAAAGAGGAATTCTGGGTTTTTTTGTTTTTTTTTTTTTTTTTTTTTGAGACGGAGTTTCACACTCGTTACCCAGGCTGGAGTGTAGTGACGCAATCTTGGCTCACCACAGTCTCCGCCTCCTGGGTTCAGGCAATTCTCTGGCCTCAGCCTCCTGAGTAGCTGTGATTACAGGCATGCACCACCATGCCCAGCTAATTTTTTGTATTTTTAGTAGAGACGGGGTTTCACCATGTTGACCAGGATGGTCTCGATCTCTTGACCTCGTGATCCACCCGCCTTGGCCTCCCAAAGGAATTCTGGGTTTTATGGCTTGCTCTAGGGAAGACTGATGAATGAGAGGCAGAGGGCAGGAGAAGATCAGAGTGACCTTTGTTCTGAGGCTGCTTCCAAGGCCCTTCCTGTGTCCTTTAGTTCAAAGTACTCAGCATACCAAAGCACCATGATTTTGGGTATTGTTTGTTTTATGAGCTCCAGTTCTCTCAACCTTTCTAAGTTCTCTGTTGGGGTCCCTGTAACAAAAGGCAGACTAACAAGAGAAAAACAAACAGAAGTTAATTAACATGCATATCACATACATTCATGGGAGATACCCAACTTGAACTTACAAAGCCTCTTCAACTACAACAATGAGAGGGTGTGAGGAGGCAGGATAGGTAAATGAGAAAATCAGGGTAAATAAGAGTAAGGTTTAGTATAAAGGTTTTGGTGCCTTCTCCATTGATAAGAGTCTTTTGTGATTTCATCATCTTTTTCCTTGCACAGAATGGCAGATACTCTTACAAATGGAGATTTTTATTATAAATGTAAGTTTCCCTTACAAAAGGGTAACTTATACTGTTTTTAGAACTTTTCCTGTGTCTGCTGTTTCTCAAAATAATCCTTATGCAAAAGAGCCACATTTAGGATGATATATTTTGGTCTCTTACAGTTATATTTTAGGGTGTCATATTCTTATCTCCTACAGCAGAAATAGATAATAGCCAAACATATGAGAGAAGAATGATTTGCAGGAAGATAAATGGTATATATATTAGATGACTACCCTGCATGAAAAACTGCAGTGGGCTCTATTTATTTAATGTAATGTTTCTAACAAAGTAATATCTCCACTTATACTGAAGCTTAGAGAATTCAAGTAACTTGTTCAACTACAGATAACTACTGTATGACAGAGCACATATTTAATATTTGAACCCAATTCTCTCTGAATCTAAAACTTATTCCTTATTCACTATATGGTGCTAGCCTCAACCAGTTCTTCAGGTAAGTAATGACCCATATACTTACTTAAATTATTGCCCATTTTCAAATTCCCAGACTGATATATTTCAATGTATTAATTCACCTTCACCTCCATTTCTTTAAAAGTCAATAGGTCACGTAAATATATTGTTCTCACCAAAGGTATAAATCTACACTCATGTCATCAACAGCTGTGAAGTGTATTTTCAACTACAAATGTTTAAGCACGAAAGAATATAAATGATGCTTTTTATTCAAATTAGAACAAATTTAAAGTTTTCCTAAAGTAATATCCAGATCCATTTTCATTTCAGTGTATATTCTTGCGAGGGAGAGTGGAAATGGACATGATGGGAATGTGGCACAAGCACTGTCATCTGTTTAACCAATCCTGTACTCCTTGGGAGTGGATTTGACAGATGGCTATGAATCTTAAAGTATGTTGTGTAATCACAAAAAATTTCCAAAAATTCTGGTTATACCTATATATGTTATCTGCCATGTGAAAATGACATTTTTATCATGGAAGAAAAAAATCTTTGAAAATTGTTAATGCAGAGTATTGAGGACAAAAGTCTTCTCTTGCTGTGGGTTCACAGATGACCATGGGTGCATTAGTTCTCTTTCTTCTTCAACATGTATCTCCTTTTACATGCCTACTGTTCACAATGCATTATATAGGTAGTATTAGAATATCTGTCTCTAATTTTTATATGGTACCTTCAGACTGATCCACTCCACTTTGCCCCTAAACTCAACTGAGATTTTTGCAAAAAGTCCTCCATCCTGATAGAATTCTCTGGGAAAAAAATTTAGATGGAACCTGATCAAAGAATGACTATAAACAAGGAGAAATGAATAAAACAGTATTCCATATGGATATACACTCTTCTCAGTAGGTGACTGTATTGTCCCACCAACTGACATGCATAGCTTTCTATGGAAATCCAACTTGTATGCATATAAATATCTATTTTGGTATTTGTATTTGAAATACATATACATATGTCCATACCTTCAGCGTTCTATCTCTTAGGCCCCAAATGCACATAAAGAGCAAATGCACCACAAAGGGAACAGCTGGGAATCGTTAGTCATAATCATGGCCAGGATCAAGGGAAAAACCCGGCAGGTGGAGTGTTCTCGTTAACAAAATTGTCCAGAAATCTGGAAAGAGAAACATTGTTTAAAACATGGGTCTCAAAATAAATCATGACTGTAACTTCCTCTGGTCTTGGTTTTCTTTATTTTCTTTTTCTAAAACCTGGGTCTTATTGCATAAAAATGGAATATTTGGCATGATAAAAATAATAAACATGAACTGACTTGTGATGAGACTTAAAGGATTCCATGAAGAACATGGACTTAGATAAAGCCCTTTTCCCTCTGGCTCCACAGCCTATTAACAATTGCAACAACATCCTGTGTTGTTTTACTGTGGAAATGTAGTGATATGACTAGGTGAAGAAATAGAATTCCTGGACTCTAAGGCAGGGTGGTCACTGCGTGGGCTGGGGGAAGTTGCTTACTCTCTCTGAACCTCAAATATTAGGAGTTCTAAACTAATACCCTTTTTAGTTATAAAATTCTGTCACTGAATGCTGATGCTCAGCATTGGGCAGTCTGAGAAGTGACCTTTGATTGCCCCTAGGATGCTTACATGTTAATCCATGAGCAAAAGGAAAAAAATTAGAAATATGGTGAGTACATCCGTAGAAGAGAGACAAAGAAAAACCACAGACATAGCTTCTTGGAAGTGATGAAGTGATGAAACAGTTAGAAAAAAAAAAAAAAAAAGCTTTGAAATGTAAGAAGGAATTTTATAGGATAATTTACAAATTTAGTTTGGTGAAGCATGAGATAAAAGACATTTTCAGTATATAGTTAAATAAAGGACTGGATTCTCATGTTGGATAAGAGGCATGTATTTGGTAAAATATTGAGGAGATAGACAATAGTTTGTAGTTTATTTTGTAGTTTAGTTTATCAGTTATGATATTATATTAGTTATCGATAATGCATAACAAATTATTCTAAAGCCTAGTGTCTTAAAATAATAATCACTTATTATTTCACAGCTTGGGTGGGTCAGGAATTTGGGAGTGGCTTAGCTGGGCAGCTCTGGTTTAGGGTCTCATGTGAGTTTACAGTCAGTGTGTCAGCTTGGTTAGGCCGGGCTGGAAGGTCTATTTCCAAGGAGGGTCACTCACATGGCTGCTAACAGGAAGCCTTAGTTCCTTACTGCATGGGACTCTCCTTAAAGCTGCAGAAGTGTCCTCATGACAGAGCAGCTAACTACCCCCAGAACAAGCAATTGAGGAGGACAGAGACAAAGAAAGAGAGGTAGACAGACCCAAGTGGAGGCCACAATATCTTTTATGAGTTAGCCTCAGAAGTAACATACCATCACTTTTGCCATATTCTATCAGTCCCTCCGTCCAACCCTGGTACCTCGCAGGTGGGGTTTAAATGGGAGTGTGAATACCAGGAGGGGGATCTTTGGGACCATCCTGGAGGCTGGTTACCACCTATTAATACAAAGTATAATATTAAGCATTGAAGAAGTATGTGTATGTGTGTGTGTGTGTGTGTGTGTGTGTGTGTGTGTGTGTGTGTATGTAAAATGAGCAGAAAACAGAGAGTCTACACCTGGCTTTGATTACTTCTCTTTACATTAAAGGGGAGAAAAAGCCTTAATACATGTATATTTATTTAATATGCATTTACAAATTATCTACATCTTCTATCATCACTATTTCAAAGAAAATATACACTTACATTTAAAAAAAATCTGCATTTGTTGCTCCATGTGATTTAGATTATTTCTTTACTGCTTAATGTGGTTGACAAAGATCTTGTATATATGAAGAAGGGCCAGTTTGGCCACTTCCTTGTTGTTTGCTTATGTTTTCATTATTAGTATTATTTTTGATCTGTCACTTCTATTCAGAAATATCTTAAAGCCATTTCTCTACTTTGTGAGGGCTAGTTAAACCAGAGAACAAAATCTGTTAATCCATTTAATCAGTCCAGATAAACAGTAATGCAGTGTGGCTGACTGAGAACAGGTGAACACAGACACACTGTGGACGGCTCTGCTTCCTGGAAATCCTATTCAACCTTTGGGTACTTCACATTCTTTCCCTGAAATCTGACCATAAGATACAGATATAAATTGAGAGCACCAATGTTGGTTTATAACTAAATAAAGATTGATTCATCTCCTTTTTGAAAACAAATAACAAGTTTAATATTTTCTTGTATTGTATGGATAAAGAGTTTCTCAAAACTTCTTTTGCCTTGATGAGCAAAGACATAGGAACATGCCATCTAGATCAAAATTCAGCAAAGTACAGCCCAAGGGCCAAATCCAGTTCTTTGCCTGTTTTTATAAATGAAGTTTTATTCCAACTAAGCCCCAGACATTTGTCAACAAATTTTCCATGGCTACTTCCATGCTATGACTAATTGCAATACTCTCTATGGTCTGCTAAGTAGAAATATTTACTACATAACCCATACAGCAAAAGTTTACAGCCCCTGTTTTAGGTGCTTTAAATGGATGCTCAGACTCAGGTAAATTTTGATGACAGGGCAGTCTAGTGATGAAAGGCAAAGACTTTGATTAGTCACATCTCTTCCTCTCATCCTCTCTGGCCTGGTGACCATGGAACAATTACTAATTTATTGGGGTCACACTTCTCCAGTAATCTATCATAGGAATTTTTTAAAGGATGAAATGTCATGTGTCAAACTGCCAAATTTAGTACTGGATTTAGGCATTAAATAATGCCAAGGCTTTAGGACACATTATTGAGCAGATCACCTATAAGTAACCGAAATAAATAAAGGAACTTGATGCAAATACCTTGGAGTATTAGCATTTAACTTGCTTTTTCATTATGTTATGTTATTAGCTTATAGAATCTGTGTTCGTTAATAGATTTCAATTTAGACATCAAGTGGAATTCTCAGGAATTGGCTTTGGCCCTTTTTCAACATTTTGCCAACATTTAAATGACAGATGACAAGTTTAGCACCTTTTTGAGTGACACAAAGATAGGAAAGATTGATAAGCATTGTATAAAAAATATAGATTCAAGAAAACTTAATAGAATAAAACTAAGAAAATGAAGTGTAAAAGATATAAATTTAAAAGTATAATATGGATTTAGTAACAACCACATTTAACTGCTGCTTGTATGACAAAGAACAACTAACTGAATAACATGGCTACATGGAAAAGGAATTATCAGAATAGCATGGCTGTTTAAATAGGAGAAAGAGAGGAGAATGTGAGAAAGGTCATGAGACAGAGAGAGAGAATGTGAATGCAAATGTGAATGCAATCTCAGGCTCCATTCAAAGCATGAAGTGTACGAACAAATCAAAGGATGCAAATCTGGCCAGCTTGTATTTTAGGTGTTTGTGTTTAATTTTAGATACCATATTTTTAAAGAGACATTTACCTACAATAGGAAAAGTCAAATTACATTTCTACATTTCTTATAGCTATAAGCATAATTATGTATTATGCTTATAGCTATACCTACATATGCTGGGAATTTTACTAATAGCTTTTACATGTATTGACTATAATAGCTGCCCTTCCCATAAAACATTTTGAGTGGATTTAAGGGAAATCTAGCTGTCTCTTAGCTTGAACCTGTGTATATATCTCAAGTGGGTATTATTATTTTTCTTTTACATGTTATGATGCTGAATTTCATGTGGATAAATAATTATGATACAAAGACTGATATGATACTGTTGCAGAAGTCAGGATAAAAAGCATATAGTATAAAGCATATAGTATATAGTGTGGTGATATATAAACAATTTGATGCATGATAAAAGAATAAAGGAATATGCATTAAAATATTAACATTTTCAACACAAATCTTATATTCATTTAATCAATAATATTTACTGCACTTGGATCAGATAGTGCTTAAGGCCATAGAGATGGAGTGGTAAACAAATATTCTGTAAATGTTGGGGAAAAGAAATTTCCTTGGGAATTTACAGGAAAATGAAAAGAGAACAGGACATTGAAAAGTCTAGCAACGTAGCTGAATGAGGAAAGCCAAAACGAACTGTAGGTATCACATGCAACAGAAGTCCAGTGTGTGGTCACTAGCTAGGTCTTCATGCATTGGAAGTGGAAAATTGGATAGTTTCATTTTACATGGCACTCATAATTAAGACTAATGACAGGAAACTGGTAAAAGACTGATTCCATCTCCTCACTAAGAACAACTTCAGCAAGACTAAAACTCTTCTCTAACAATGGGCGAGATCAGAAGTTGGTGAGCTTTTTCTGTAAAAGTCCAATTAAGAATTTTCTTCTTAGCAGGTCATATGGTTTCTGTTACAGACTGTCAACCGTGTCACTGTAGCTAAGAGCAGCCGCAGACAGTATGTAAATGAGTGGGTGTGAATGTGTTCCAAAAGGATTTTATTGGCAAAAACAGGCAACAGGTTAATTTTGGACTGCAGGCTGCAATTTGCTTACCTTGGACTAGGCTAATTTCCAAGGCTATGAACAGCCAATCGGCAGACACAAACAAGTAGGCCACCTATCAGTCACATTGGCCAGGGAGTTTGAGGATAAACTAGAGAATATCACATAAGGTTCCTTCAAAATCAAAGATGAAGTAACAACAGTCAATTTCATATTATCAATCTGTCTATCTGTCCATTCGTCCATCTATTCCTCTCTTTCTTATTTCACTGTATTTGACTTCTATTTAGCCAGAAATATTTATGTTAAGGATGCTAGGATTACTATAATAAGAAAACAGAGAAAGAAAGGAAGAAATAGAAAGAAGGGAAGGAAGAAAGAGAAAGAGGCGGGAAAGAAATAAAAAAGGAAGGAGGAAAAGAAGGAAGAGAGAAAGGGGGGAGAGGAAATAAAAAGGAAGGGGAAAAGAAAAGAAAAAGAAAAGGAACAAAGGAAGTGAGAAAAAGGATAAAATGAAGGAATGGGGGGAGAAAGATGGGGGAAGAAGGAAGAGTGAAGGTAGGATAGGAAGAAAGGAGAAGAGGGAGAGGAAGACGGTAAGGAGGAAAGGAAAATGGAGGGAGGATGGAAGAAGAAAGAACGAAAGAAAGAGAAAAGAGAAAAGGAAGGAAGGACGGAGGGAGAAAGGAAGAGAGGGAGAGGGAAGGAGGGAGGAGGGCGGGATAGAGGGGGAAGGAAGGGAGGAAGAAAAAAGAGAAATGAGTGAGGGAGGGAAAGCGGGAAGGAAGGAAGAATGAAGGAAGAGAAAGATGGAAAGGGAGGAAGAGGAAGGAGAAAAGGAAGAAAGAAGAAGGAGGATGTTTAGCAGCATTCATGGTATAAAAAAATAAACATTTTTATAAAAGGATGACGAGAGAGGAAGAAGGGAAGGATGGTGGAAAGAAGAAAAAAGGAAAGAACAAGAAAGAAAGAAGGAAAGAATCAAAAGAGGGTGAGACAACAGGGAGAAAGAAGGGAAGGAAGGGAGAGGGAAAGGGGGAGAGAGGGCGGGGAGGAAGGAGGGAGGAGAAAGGGGGAGAGAGGGAAGAGGGAAAGATGGAGGAAAGAAAGGGAGGCGTGAAGGGAAAACTTAAAAAAATCTGTAGTATAACTTTTCAATTTTTCAGAAACAATTATATTAAGAAAAGTATTTCTTATTCCCTTTTATTTTCATTAACCTAACACATCTGATCTTTGAAGCAGGTCATAAGATTTTACTATAAGCCCAAAGTACAGAGAACTCAGGATACTAACTAATGTAAATTCCTGTTTTAGTGGAACAGGAGGAAAATGTAAACATGTTTGGCAGAGGAGGATGGTGGGAAGGAGAAGAGCATGAGTCCTAATTTTATCCCCTGTCGAAGCCAACTCCAAGATATTAAAGTCATTAAACTTTTAAAATGGAAATCATTGAAGTTCTTAAAATATCCAACTACGTGCATAAGCCCCCCAAGGTTTGAGTGTGAGTCTACCTAATCAGTAGGAAGCTTGAGGGCTCTAGAAGATGTACAGCGCTTAGCTCAGAGCTTTATCAGTGTAATGTGAGAGCAGCAGGGCTACTCTGGCACAGGCAAATATCTAGTGAGAACTGAGGCAGCTCCTGAGGCAGCTCTGAGGCTTCCCCTGGCCAGCGATCTTAGAGACGGGCCTTGGACCAATTGAGACCACACACGGGCTAGCAAAGGCCTGGAGCTAGGAGAAGACGCTATCTTGTGGGGGATCTCTTGTTGGAGGCCATGGGCACGGCCAGTATGGCATTCCAAATAACCCAGATGAGACCTATCTCACCACCAAGGAGGCCAGAATCAGGCCAGCCACACTGCACGGAAAACCCATGCTAATTTGAGGCTGGTCTTGAGGCCTTGGGAACTCCTCTGCATACCCTGGCCTCATCTTGGAAGGGATTAAAATCTGATAAGCTGAGATATGGCATGGAAGGATTTAAGTAATTCAGAAGAAAACCACTAAACTAAAGATCCTAACTCTTGTATTTGGAAAATAATGTTACTGATTAACTTCTTTGCTTCCTCTATTCGTAAGGTATTGACCATGAGAGGAAGATTAGATTTAAGAGAATATTCAAAAGCTACATTTTCTTTGCATTTATTTTGGCAGTATCAAGTCAAATTTTAACCATAGAATAGGAGTCTGAAAAAGTCTCTCACTGCTGCTTTAAAGATAACTGAGCCCCACCTCACTAATATTATTCATGGGATTAGTTTCACCTTCATAGTGAGACAAAGTAGACAAGGAAAAAGGAATGTTTAAACGTACTTAATATTTGACAAATGGTAGGTCTTATAAAATTGGCAGGGAGGGAAAAGAACAAGCTAAACTACAGGCTGATGTAACATACTTTATCTTACACATTGTAACGTAATCTCAAGAGATCATTGAGTTGACTAAAACTATCTCATTAGACATTATGAATGTTTATATTGTCTATAAGAAAATACTATTTCCCAAGCACATGTCATGTGACAGGCACAACTTTAACTGCTCTTACATGGCATGTATATGCTTGTGATAGTCTCACTATTAAAATATATGCTATAGGCCAGGCGCGGTGGCTTACGCCTGTAATCCCAGAACTTTGGGAGGCCGAGGCGGGGTGGATCACGAGGTCAAGAGATTGAGACCATCCTGGTCAACATGGTGAAACCCCGTCTCTACTAAAAATACAAAAATTAGCTGGGCATGGTGGCGCATGCCTGTAGTCCCAGCTACTCAGGAGGCTGAGGCAGGAGAATTGCTTGAACCCAGGAGGCGGAGGTTGCGGTGAGCCGAGATCACGCCATTGCACTCTAGCCTGGGTAACAAGAGCGAAACCCCATCTCAAAAATAAATAAAATAAAATAAAATAAAATAAAATATATGCTATAATTTGCATTTCTCAGATGAATAAAGTATGATTCAGGGAATTTAAGACTTTAAATGAATTGCCCATGATCAGACTAACAGCTGGCCTCAGATACTATATAATTTCATGAACTCAGCTGTCTTTCATGAGTTAGTTACTTTGTTCTTAAATTGAAATTATATATATATGTATATGTGTATATATGTGTGTGTGTGTGTGTGTGTGTGTGTGTATATATGTATATATATATATATATGTATATATATATATATACATATATATATATGTATATATATGCTGTACTGGGTGACATTACTATTAAAAGGAACCCCCCCCCGATAAGATAATCTTACTACGAGTAAAATCACAGTGAGTTTCATTTTAAAAAAAATTATGAACTTTCAAACATATAAACTTACAAGTCGACCTTTGGCCTCAGTTTGTAACACACTCATATATTAGTCCCTGCAATGTCTGTACTTATTTTTTAGAGATATTATTTTCCTTTCATCCCCTTCGTGTGTTTTTCTCCATGTTTTCCATATAGGTATCTATAGTAATATATTTAAAATTTTAAAAATTATGATTATTTAGAGTCAAAAAATTTTATGGCATTTTGATTGGAATTACATTTAATCTGTAAGTCAATTTTACATATCGATTCAACTTTATGTGTAACTTTTAATGAATTTTTACATGTTTCTTCATAAAGATCTTGGGCTTTTTTGTTAGGTTAGTTATTGGATAGTGTATTGTTTGGGCTTTTATTGTGATTGTATCTTATTTTCAAAAATCTAGTTGGTTACTGCTAGCATAAAAGGATGGTTTTGAGTTTTATAAGTTAATATTTTATCTTACAAGCTTTCTGAATTTTGTTATTTATTCTAATTTTGTGTTACTTCTGTTCATTTTTTCTGTAGTTTATCAGATGAATAACTGCAATTTATCACTTTTTTTTTTTTTTTTTTTTTTTTTTTTTTTTTTTTTTGAGACGGAGTCTCACTCTGTCGCCCAGGCTGGAGTGCCGTGGCACGATCTCTGCTCACTCCAACCTCTGCCTCCTGGGTTCAAGTGATTCTCCTGCCTCAATCTCCTGAGTAACTGGGATTACAGGCACCCACTACCATGTCTGGCTAATTTTGTATTTTTAGTAGAGACGGGGTTTCACCATGTTGGCCAGAATGGTCTCTATTTCTTGACTTCTTGATCTGCCCTCCTTGGCCTCCTAAAGTGCTGGGTATCTCTTCTTTTTTGATCCTTCCATTTTTTGTTGTTGTTCTTCTTTCACTCAATGTGTTGAGCAGTGGCTATCACGGTGGGCTTCGTTGTCTCGTTCTCAGTCATAACGGGAAAGCATCTCAAGTTATCTCTGTTAAATGTGATGTTTGCTATAAGTTGTTGGTGTTTAACTTTTATCAAGACATGAAGTTTTCATATGCTGTTACGTTTTCCTGAGATTCATTGATTGGAAATATTTGCTAACTGTTATCAAATACTTTTACTATGTCCACTTTGTTGATCATGTGATCTTCTCTTATTAGTCTATTAATGTAATCAATTGCACTAATAGATTTTTGTGGTCTAAGTGTATTGATCATATATTTATGGTTGTTTTAGTATAGTGTTATAATCAATTAACTAATTGAGTGTTTTTATATCTATCTTTATGTGAAATTTAGACTGTACATTTGACACTGTTTTCAAGTATTGGTCTTAAAATGAAATGAACATTTTTCTCCTATTTTTGGAGACAGTTCTTTAATACAGAGGTTATTTATTATTCCATTAAAATATGCTGGATTCATCTTCAAAACTTAGTCTGGGTGTTTTTGTTCTCACTTGTGTGGAGGAACTTTTTTATGATTATATTTTTCAATCATTTAGTACTTGTTAGTCTAGCAAATTTTTTCTACTAATTTTTTAAAAAATGTTTTCACTGTTAGTGTATATTTGCTAATAAATCCTCTGGTATGTCTATATTTTCCTGTTTACATTTTGTACTTTGATCATTTGCAGCTTTTCACTTCTTTTTCTGTCTTGACAAAGATTTAGCTATCTATTCATCTTTTTAAAAAAGTACCTTTTAGTTTTATTAATCATTCTATTTTTTATTGTTTGCTGTTTTTATTTAGTGATTTCTAATCTGGCCTTTATCATTTTATTTCTTTAGTATTCTTGGGTTTATTATCTTAAAATTCTTGTTTTTCAATAAGCATGTTCAACTCTCTTATATTCCTTAAGTGATGGTTTAGTTGTGTCCTGCAAAATTTGATATATGTTTTTCATTTTAATTAAGTCCTAGCTATTATTTAAATTTCCCAAAATGTTATTTATAAGCTAAGAGATTATTGGATACTATTTTGTGTATGGACAGAATAAGTTTTTGAAAAATAATTTTTTGGTTATACTTTATTGGGGGCCATAGAGTATTCATTGGTATTTATTGAATGTCTTGTGGCCTTGGGATATTTTTTAGAATGTTTAAAATGTGCCTGTCTCTGATTGGCCATCTAAAGTTCTATGTAGCTGGATCTTGGGTATAGTAAATGTGTTCTCAAATGTGCTCTGTTTATTTTTCATCCCCTTGGCCCATGGATATCTGCATTTATCTATCTCTTCCTATAATTGTCCGGTATTGCTTTATATTTTTAAAGACAAGGTTAGATCCATATGTGGGAATGACGATTATAGCTTCTTGATTTAGTTCCCTTTATTTAAATAGGATTCCTCCTTTCCTCTTATGATGTTTTTCTATATGAAATTGTCTTTTATCTAAAGAATATGTCTTTTTATTTTAACGTTTTTTTTTTATTCAGGAGGTAGATGTCCAGACTTGTTACATGCATATATTATGTGACATTGAAGTTTGTAGTACAAATGATCCCATTACCCAGGTAGTGAACATAGCATCCTGTAGGTAGTTTTTCAACCCTCCCTAAAAATATTAAAACAAGTACTCTAAATTCCATTGCTTATATGAAGTTCATCAGTTTCATATATTTCTATGTTCTACCTTTCTACATTTTTCTCCTTTATATTGCTTTTAGACATTATAATTCTGGGTATTTTAAAAATTCAATATGAGAGTCTTGGACTTTTGAACAGTGAACTTAGCCCACTTAACTTCATGGAAATTGCTCTCCCATCAGGGACTATTTCTGCTATCCTGTTTTAATTGTTCTGTTTTTTATTGCTTTATTTTTTGTCTGCTTTCATACCTTCAATAGGATAGATCAATTTTAATCCTGCTGGCTTGGTGATTTAAAACTTACATATTTTATTTTTACATTCTGGTATTTTCTTCTCCTTTTTTAAGATCAGTGCATATTTTTATCTTTTCCTATCACTTTTGAGCTAAGGCAAATGTGTTTGCTTGCTCTCACTCTCCTCTGAGCTCCCAGCAGGATTCATTGGCTGAGTTCACATAGAGTTATAGTTTTGGGGTTTTACGGTTAAAAAATGGTAAAAAAATTTGTTTACAATAATCAACTTTTCTAAGTAATATATTCACGCTTACCTCCCAAATACTTTTAGAATCCTCTTTGATTCATTTTTCTCTTTACGGAATATTTTCTCTAATAGTTCTTTCAAAGATGTTAATCTTTACTCAATTGTTAATTGATCTTTTATACAACTGTAAGGGTTCGTATGTCTAAATATATCATTTAAAAATTTTGCCCTTACATTAAGGCAGTGATGGATAAAATTCTAGTTTGAAGTATTTTTCTTCAAAAACATGTAAGTATTGTTGCTATTGAAAAGTCTGATGTTGTCTTGGTTGCTTTTTGTAGATAATCTATTCTGTCTCTCAATGCTTTTAGACTTTTCTTTGCTCTCAGGATCCGTACATTTCCATATAATGTTTCTTTTGGGGCATGGGGGGAATTTCTTTCTTTTTATCTATTTCTTTAGATATTTCCCAGATAAATCATTTGAATCTGAAGACTTGTATGTTCGAGGGAAATTTCAGGCATTATTTCTTCAAATATTGCCTCTATTTCTTATTGTTTTCTCTTCACCTGAGACATCTATCATATAGAAATTAATACTTTGGTTTATATTATCTGTATCTCTTCATTTTTAGAAATTATTTTCATCTCTTCATTCCTCCCTGCTAAGTTCAGGCAAAAATTCTTAAAATTCTTTTCCAGAACATGAATTGATTTTTTTACTTGTATTTAACAAATGCAGTTATTTATTTCAAATACTGCCTGATTTATTTTCTTATCCAATATCTTCAAGTGGTCTTTTTTCTTCTAATTACTTGTTTCTGTTACATGTTTCCAATATCACTCTTTATCTCTCCAAAGACATCCATTGTGATTATTGTTCTACTGGTCTTCTAAGCCTACTTTCTTTGGTACAGACTAGTCCATTTGTGTGTTTCTTTTTATTGCACTTTTGCCTCTCAAGTGCCATCAGATTTCTTTCCCTGTCAATGTATATTCCCTTTGGTTAATTTGACTGATCCCTGGCAAAGGGAAAAAAAGTAAGTTTAGGGAGTTAGAGAGGGAGGTGAGATAGAAAACCTCTGGTGTAGTAATGTGAACTCAACTAACTACTCTTTCTCTCCCATCTTCATTTGGATAGTCATATTTCTTAGATACTTCATTTTCTAGGGACTCTTTCGTATCATGATTAAATATTATAACTCTTACTCTGAACACATTTACCTTTAAAAATTAATATATTTTAAAATGCATATATGGGTGTCAAGAACTATGAACAGTCTGAGATTTTTACTCTACTTGCAAGCCAATAAGATAGTCTGCTACAACTTGATGGGTTCCGGAAGAACACACACAACTCCTATATGAGAAACAAAGGCCAATTCTTTACTCACAGCAACAGTAGTAGCCAGAGTATCAGCATTTTTATATGTGGGTTCTTTATACCTCCATTCCCATAGGTACATGATGAGGCCAGGTAATGCTTGCATATCTGTCTTTTAGTGCAGGATATTAACCCCAAGCCTAGGACACCTCAGTCTTTCATAAGGGACTGGAAGCAAACCTGCCCAACTGTTGTCCTGGAGGGAGATGTTATCTCCAAGCAATCCTGCCTTATGCACCTTAGCGAGATACTCTAAGTCCCAATGCTATGCATTATGCAAACATTCATATAGAGATAGTCCAGAACAAAAGGCTGACAAGGCATGCAGAAACACAAGAGACCTACAGAGAACTCTTTGCTATTATGGGAGGATAAACTATTTCAATAGTCAATTTAAAGAACTTCCTGAAGTAAGATAGTAAAATCTTCAATGTACATGTAGTTTCTACTAATCATTTAAGACTTTTACAATTTTCTACTTTTTAGCTGAGTGTTGAAACATGATTTCTTTATTTTTAAAGTAATGTTATGCAGTCACATTACTCTGGGAAACATTTGCATATTCAGAGCCACACCTCACATGGTAGTGGGAAGTTTATGGTTTTTGACAGGATGTCAGAGGAATCTCCTCTCATGAGCATGCTCCTGAAGGCAGGATACACCCTTGGAACAAGCAGTGAAGATGCCACCAAGAGGCACCAGTGTCGCATGAGTGAGGGTGGGTCACATGTGCATTCTCATGTGTCCTACAGATTGGCTTTCAGACTATATTCTTACGGCTGGGATTTTTAAAATACGTGTGAAGGAAGGGGTTACTTATTGTTAAAAATGACTTTTTAGGGAATATCTTCATCTTCTTAACAAAGGACCTTACCTTTGTTGCTTTAGAAAAGTGGTTGAATTAGAAAGGCATAAACTTTGCATTGAAAGCTCATCTGTCTATTTTTCTAAATACAAATCCTAGAAAATTAGAGGAACTTAAATATATTCATCCTGCAGTTCAGATAATACATCTGCCAAATCAGAGTGGGGTGTGTATGTGTGTGTGTGTGTGTGTGTGTGTGTGTCTGTGTGTCTGTGTGTGTGTGTACTGATGAAGGAAATTCTTTCCCTCATTATTTTGGCATCCAAGGAAGAACCCCAAAGGGACTATCTTTACTAGAAAATTGATACTGTAAGAGCAATTTTTATCATGTTTCAGATAATACTTTTAAACCCACATTAAGCTTTAAAGTAATATAACTACTAGGAAAGAGTAACTTTATTCCTGCTTCTTGTCATGGTCTGACAGCCAGTAGCATGTATGTCTTAGTTCTAACTTTGTTTATACTGATTAAAAAAAATGAAGGTGGTGAATACTTTATTTTAAAACCAGAAAGTTTTTCATTCATAGAACTAGCTGGATTTTGAATTGTGACCTTCTTTTTGTTACTACATTAAAGGACATTAATATTTTGACAAAACTATGATAATTTATAAATTCAAAATAATGTTAATCATTGTTTTAAAAACTTAAAAAGTAATGTTAAGCTAAGGTGACTACTTGGACATATTTGGATAACTTGCTTTTTCCTTACTTCCACCCATATCAATGAACATAAACAATGCATTATTACTGACAACCAAGGAAGACAGAAGCCAATTTTCATAATCCTTGATGCATTTCTGCTAGAAATAATGCAGCACAGTTTAAAATGAAGACAGTACAGATTGGCTTCAACTGTCCTTTGTAGCTAGCAATACATTATCCTACTAATGTCTCCAAATATCTAAGGGAACTGTGAGATGTATGTTATTCTAGACGTAACATTTGAGATTACTGTTGCTTCTGGAGATCAAAAGCTATGGGTACTGAGGGTTCTTGGGGACCCAAGTTGTCTATGTTTTGCCTAGTGTGGCAAGTCCAGTTCCTCAAACAGCAAAGTGCACCAGTGGGAAGAGGCCATGGCATAGTTAACCTTGCTCACATGGAGACAGAAATCTGGATCATGGCTTTAGGGTATCAACAAACATAAAGAAGATACCAGAAACAAAACAAAAACAGGTTTCTCTCTTATGACTACTTACTTGTTCTATATTCTACCCCATTCTAAGATCATTGTTCATTGAATGGCTTATAGAAATTTTCTTTTATAAGATCTTCCTTTTCAGACATAAGAAGATAATTCTAATAGCAATTAGGTAAGAATGAAGGAATCCATAGAAAACTTGTCAGTTCTCTTTCAGGAAAAATAACAGATCTGAATAGAAAACTTGTAAGATGTTAACTTCAAGAAAAATGAAAATGTTGTAGATCATAAAATAAATAGAAGATATAGAAGAAAGGAAGAGGATTCTCTTTTGTGAGCACAAGGTATGTCTCTTATGAGACAGATAAATTTCAGATATTTGTTTTGTATTCTCAACGTTGAGAAAATATGGAGTTTATGAAACCAGAAGTAAAAGAGAACACAAAATGACAATATGGTGAGATTAAGTGGTGCTCCAGTAGAGAAAGAAAAAAAACTAAAATAAAAGCTAATATTAAGTTAATGTAGAAATTCAGCATTTCTTTTATCTGTTAGCAGCGTAAAAGGAATAAAACAATCCCAAAATACTACTTACCATAGCATTAAAGACATAAAATACTTAGAAATAAATTTAACAAATTGAGTCTACATAAATGCTAAAGATATGTTTCGGAGAGATATTAAAGAGGACCTAAATAGTACACATCATGCTCATGAAGTTCAGATAATACACATCATGCTCATGAAGCTGATGAATCAATCCTGTTTTCCATATTGTTATTATGCAGTTCCAATAAAAATCCTAACATGCTTTTAAAAATAAAAATTATTAAGGAATTGCTAAAATTTGCATGAAAACACAAAAATCTTAGCCAAAACTAATCTTGGAAGAACAAAGTGAAAGATTCATACTAATTGAAATAAAAACTTACAAGCTACAGTAATAAAAAAAAGTGTTGTATTGAATTAGGGACATAAAAATGGGCCAATGTGAAAAAAAAAAAAAGTAGAAGACCTTTACACGTGCAGTCTGAAAGGAAAGGCTTTTAAATAAAGTTTGCTTGGTAAGAATGAAATTTGTATTCTCCCCTCACAGAATACACAAAAATGAATTGAAAATGTATCCTATCCCTGGATGTAAATGCTAAAACTCTAAAACTTCTAGAAGAAACTATGGGATAATATATGCAAGGCTTTGGAGAAAACAAAGATTTATTAGAGAGGATGTGAAATACACCTATCGTTAAAAAAAAAAGTAGAAAATTGAAATCATCAAAATTAAAGTTTTGCTAACCAAATGTCACATTTGAAAAGATGAAAAGACAAAATTGTATATGTGTGTGTATACAGACACGCACACAAACAATACATACCTATATGTCAAAATAATTTCTATGAAACTTTAATTAGTAATTAAAACATAAAGAATCCACAAAAGTGGGAAAAACCTTAGACATTTCACAAAAGAGTATACATGTATGGCCAATAAGAAAATAAAGAAATGAAATGTGATCAATATAATCAGTCATCAAAAGTGCAAAGTATAACTACAATACCAAATTATGGCAAGTATGTGGAGTAACTAGAACTCCCATCATTACTGGTTTTTAGTACATCTCTTTCTGTAGACTTCTCAGTGGTTGCTCTAGGTATTACAATACACACATGTAATTTACCACAGTCTACTGGTATTGATGTTTTACCACTTTGAGCCAAGGTAAAAATCATACTGTCATTCAAGTCTTTATCCTTTCAACCTTTAATGTATAATTGCCTTAAATTATTTCCCCTTGCTGCACTGAACACCACAATAGATGGTGTTGTGATTTTTATTTCAAACATCATATATGATTTTAAAAGCTAATGAAAATAGTCTATTACATTTACTTTCATTTTTACCTATTCCAGGGTTCTTATCTGAAGTTCTAATATTCCCTTCATTATCATTTACTTACTTTTAAAATAAATCTGTTTAGCCATTTTGTTAGGATAGGTTTGTTAACAACAAATTCTCTTAATTTTCTTGGCCTGAGAATGTCTTTATTTGCCCTCTATTCCTAAAGCATATTTTTTGACACATAGAGCTTTATAGTTGACAGGTTTAAAAACATTTTTATTGATATACCATATTTGTACATATTTATGGGGTATATGTGACATTTTGCTGCGTGCATGGATGGGTAATGATCAATTTGAAATATTTGGGGTATTTATCACCATGAGCATTTGTAATTTCTATGTGTTGGGAACATTTTAAGTCCTCTTTCTAGCTATTTTGAAATACAACACATGTTACTGTTCATCATAGTCACTCTACTCTGCTATCAAACATTAGAACCTGCTACTCCCATCTAACTGTACCCATTCACCAACCAGTCTTTATTCCCCTCCTTGCACACATACTTCCTAGCCTCTGGTAATCATCATTCTACTCTCTATCTTCATGAGATTAACTTTTTTAGCTCCCACATATGAGTGAGAACATGCATTATTTGCCTTTCCATACCTGGCTAATAGTCGGAAGTTCTTTACTTTCATCACTTGAGAAATGTATGTAATTTTCTTCTGGCCTTCACGGAGAAATCCACTATCATTTGAACTGATGTTTCCCTATAAATCAGATGCTCTTTCTTCCTCTTTTGTGTGCTTCTTTCAATACTTCTTCTCAGTTTTTGTAAATATAATTATTTTGTGTCTTGGTATGGGTTTCTTGGGCTTTACACTATTTGGGATTGCTCATGTTCTTGAATCCATAGGTTTTTGTTTTCAAGCATTATTTATTCAAATACTTTATTCAGCCCTATTCTCTTTTTTTCTGAGAATCCAATGGTACACATGTTAACTTTTTTTTTAATTGTTCCACATATCTGTAAGACTTTTTTTGTCTTTTGTCTTTTTTGTTTAGGTTAATTAAATTTTACTGCTTTGTCCTCAAGTTTAGTGATTTTTTTTCTCTATCATCTCTACTCTACTGTTGAACACATCCTGCAAGTTTTTAAAAATTTTTTCAGTGTTATATTTTCAAGTTTTATAATTTGTTCTTAACTGCCATTTCTCTGCTGAGATACTTATTATCCTTTTCATCTGATTCTATAAAATTTTTGATTTCTTGAGTCACTTCTAGAATGTCTGATCTTTGTCTGATAATTACAATATTCATCCAATTCATCTTGGTATTGGCATCTGTTGGTTTTCTTTTCTCATTCAAGTTGCGATTTTCCTGATTCTTGGTATGATGAGTGATTTTTTATTGTTTGTTGCACACTTTGTATATTAAAATATTTAAAGTGGAATTTTATCTTCTTTCTCTGGTAGGCAGTCCCCCTGTTTAGGAATAGCACCTGATCCAGGTGGATGTGTATGTTCCATTTCCCACTGGGCCTTGGTGAAAACTAGAGTGCTGTCTCACAGGGCTTCATGGATGGAAATGCAGCTCCCTCCCCCACCATCAGGTCACCTCATCGCCTGCAATGATGAGGGCTAGCTCACTACCTCATGGGGCCTACTGACAGGAGGAAGGGGAGAGCAGAATGCTGACTTTAAAAGCCTTGTTGCCACATGATGGCAGCAGCAAGTTCATCCACTACCATGTGTTGCTAACACCAGAGGGAAGGGTGGAAGTGGAGTGCCAGCTAATCCCATCTCCCACTACCTCCTTCTAATCATTGGTATAAATGGGGGTGGAGGGTCAGTTTCCTGCCAGCCCCTGCTGATACCGTTGGTGGGGAGTGTATTAGTCCATTCTCACACTGCTATAAAGAAAATGGTTAATTTATAAAGGAAAACCGTTTATTTGACTCACGGTATCATGAGACCTCAGGAAACTTACAATCGTGGTGGTGGAAAGGGAATCAAGCACATCCATCTTCACACAGTGGTGGGAGAGAGAAAAGAGAACTGAGCAAAGGGGGAAGCCCCTTATAAAACCATCAGATCTCATGAGAGCTTACTTACATCACAAGAATAGCATGAGGGTAACCACCCACGTAATTAAATTACTTCCCACTGGGTCCCTCCCACAGCATATGGGGATTATGGGAACTACAATTCAAGATGAGATTTCAGTGGGGACACAGCCAAACCATATCAGGGAGTAAAGCAGAGTAGTGACTAGCTTGTCTCACACCACCTTATTAATCTCATTGCTGCCAAATAGGCAGGTGGAGGCTCAGGCTGCACTAGACCATTGACATCACTCTGGTACTGAATGGGAAATGAAAGACCATTTCCTTCTTGGTCCCACTGAAACCATGGAGAGAGGGGAAGTTATTCTGTTGGCCTTTTGCTGAGGTAGGGCAGGTATTGCCCCCAAAGTTTCTGTTCTTTAGATCACCCTTTTCCTGTAACTTTTGCTAGAACAAACAAGATCTTCTTGGAACTTATTTCTTTCCACCTGTTGGCAGTTCTGGTTCAAGGCTTCTGCACTGCCCTATTCAGTATGTATAGGAGGCAATAAGAAAACCCAGGGTAATCACAGCCTTGTCACCCTTAATTCCTCAGGTTCCTAACCAGTCCACCCTCTTCTTCTTTTTTTTTTTTTTTTTCTATTACAAAGTTTTTATTAACATTATTATTTTTTTTTAATTTTATTTTTTTTTATTGCATTTTAGGTTTGGGGGTACATGTGATGAAAATGCAAGATTGTTGCATAGGTACACACATGGCAGTGTGGTTTGCTGCCTTCCGTCCCCTCACCTGTATCTGTCATTTCTCCCCATGCTATCTCTTCCCACCTCCCCACCCACCTGCCCCTCCCCCATTTCCCCCAACGGACCCCAGTGTGTAGTGCTCCCCTCCCTGTGTCCATGTGTTCTCATTGTTCAACACCCGCCTATGAGTGAGAATATATGGTGTTTGATTTTCTGCTCTTGTGTCAGTTTGCTGAGAATGTTGGTTTCCAGGTTCATCCATGTCCCTACAAAGGACGTGAACTTCCACAATGGTTGAATTAATTTACATTCCCACCAACAGTGTAAAAGTTGTTCCTATTTCTCCACATCCTCTCCAGCATTTGTTGTTTCCTGATTTTTTAATAATTGCCATTCTAACTGGTGTGAGATGGTATCTCAATGTGGTTTTGGTTTGCATTTCTCTGATGACCAGTGATGATGAGCATTTTTTCATATGTTTGTTGGCCTCCTGTATGTCTTCTTTTGTAAAGTATCTGTTCATATCTTTCACCCATTTTTGAATGGGCTTGTTTGTTTTTTTCTTGTAGATCTACTTTAGTTCTTTGTAAATTCTGGATATCAGCCCCTTGTCAGATGGGTAGGCTGCAAAAATTTTTTCCCATTCTGTTGGTTGCCGATTCACTCTACTGACTGTTTCTTTTGCCGTGCAGAAGCTGTGGAGTTTGATTAGGTCCCATTTGTCTATTTTGGCTTTTGTTGCCATTGCTTTTGGCGTTTTGGTCATGAAGTCCTTGCCTACACCTATGTCCTGAATGGTTTTGCCTACATTTTCTTCTAGGGTTTTTATGGTGTTAGGTCTGATGTTTAAGTCTTTAATCCATCTGGAGTTAATTTTCGCGTAAGGTGTCAGGAAGGGGTCCTGTTTCTGCTTTCTGCACATGGCTAGCCAGTTTTCCCAACACCATTTATTAAACAGGGAGTCCTTTCCCCATTGCTTGTTTTTGTCAGGTTTGTCGAAGATCAGATGGTTGTGCGTATGTTGTATTTCCTCTGAGGCCTCTGTTCTGTTCCATTTGTCTATATCTCTGTTTTGGTACCAGTACCATGCTGTTTTGATTACTGTAGCCTTGTAGTATAGTTTGAAGTCCGGTAGTGTGATGCCTCCTGCTTTGTTCTTTTTGCTTAGAATTGACTTGGCTATGCGGGCTCTCTTTTGGTTCCATATGAAGTTTAAGATTTTTTTTTCCAGTTCTGTGAAGAAGGTCATTGGTAGCTTGATGGGAATAGCGTTGAATCTGTAAATTACTTTGGGCAGTATGGCCATTTTCACGATGTTGATTCTTCCTAACCATGAACATGGAATGTTTCTCCATCTGTTTGTATCCTCTCTTATTTCATTGAGCAATGGCTTGTAGTTCTCCTTGAAGAGGTACTTTACGTTCCTTGTTAGTTGTATTCCTAGGTATTTTATTCTCTTTGTAGCAATTGTGAATGGCAGTTCGTTCTTGATTTGGCTCTCTTGAAGTCTATTACTGGTGTATAGGAATGCTTGTGATTTTTGCACGTTGATTTTGTATCCTGAGACTTTGCTGAAGTTGTTTATCAGTTTCAGGAGATTTTGGGCTGAGATGATGGGGTCTTCCAGATATACAATCATGTCATCTGCAAATAGAGACAATTTGATTTCCTCCTTTCCAATTTGGATACCCTTTGTTTCTTTTTCTTGCCTGATTGCTCTGGCTAGACCTTCCAGTACTATATTGAATAGGAGTGGTGAGAGAGGTCATCCTTGTCTAGTGCCAGATTTCTAAGGGAATGCTTCCAGTTTTTGCCCATTCAGTATGATATTGGCTGTTGGTTTGTCGTAAATAGCTTTTATTGTTTTGAGATACGTTCCATCAATACCTAGTTTATTGAGGATTTTTAGCATAAAGCTTTGTTGAATTTTGTCAAAAGCCTTCTCTGCATCAATTGAGATAATCATGTGGTTTTTGTCTTTGGTTCTGTTTATGTGGTGAATTACGTTTATGGACTTGCGTATGTTGAACCAGCCTTGCATCCCCGGGATGAATCCTACTTGATCATGGTGGATGAGCTTTTTGATATGCTGTTGCAATCAGTTTGCCAGTATTTTATTGAAGATTTTTGCATCCATGTTCATCATGGATATTGGCCTGAAATTTTCTTTTCTTGTTGAGTCTCTGCTGGGTTTTGGTATCAGGATGATGTTTGTCTCGTAAAATGATTTGGGAAGGATTCCCTCTTTTTGGATTGTCTGGAATAGTTTCAGAAGGAATGGTATCAGCTCCTCTTTGTATGTCTGGTAGAATTCAGCTGTGAACCCATCTGGACCTGGGCTTTTTTTGGGTGGTAGGCTATTTATTGCTGCCTCGACTTCAGACCATGTTATTGGTCTATTCAGGGTTTCAGCTTCTTCCAGGTTTAGGCTTAGGAGGATGCAGGTGTCCAGGAATTTATCCATTTCTTCCAGGTTTACTAGTTTATGTGCATAGAGTTGTTCGTAATAATCTCTGATGATGGTTTGGATTTCTGTGGAATCTGTGGTGATATCCCTTTTATCGTTTTTTATTGCATCAATTTGGTTATTCTCTCTTTTCTTTTTATTAATTTGGCTAGTGGTCTGTCTATTTTGTTAATCTTTTCAAAAAACCAGATCCTGGATTTATTGATTTTTTGAAGAGTTTTTTGTGTCTCTATTTCTTTCAGTTCTGCTCTGATCTTAATTATTTCCTGTCTTCTGCTAGGTTTTGATTTTTTTTGATCTTGCTTCTCTAGCTCTTTCAATTTTGATGATAGGATGTCAATTTTCGATCTCTCCTTTCTTCTCATGTGGGCACTCATTGCTATATATTTTCCTCTAGAGACTGCTTTAAATGTGTCCCAGAGATTCTGGTATGTTGTGTCTTCGTTCTCATTGGTTTCGAAGAACATCTTTATTTCTGCCTTCATTTCATTGTTTATCCAGTCAACATTCAAGAGCAAGTTGTTCAGTTTCCATGAAGCTGTGCGGTTCTGAGTTAGTTTCTGCATTCTGAGTTCTAACTCGATTGTACTGTGGTCTGAGAGACTGTTTGTTATGATTTCTGTTCTTTTGCATTTGCTGAGGAGTGATTTATTGCCAATGATGTGGTCAATTTTAGAGTAGGTGTGATGTGGTGCTGAGAAGAATGTATATTCTGTGGATTTGGGGTGGAGAGTTCTGTAAATGTCTATTAAGTTTGCTTGTTCCAGGTCCGTATTCAGGTCCTGGATATCCTTGTTGATTTTCTGTCTGGTTGATCTGTCTAATATTGACAATGGGGTGTTAAAGTCTCCCACTATTATTGTGTGGGAGTCTAAGTCTCTTTGTAAGTCATTAAGAACTTGCCTTATGTATCTGGGTGCTCTTGTATTGGGTGCTTATATATTTAGGATCGTTAGCTCTTCTTGTTGCAATGATCCTTTTACCATTATGTAATGTCCTTCTTTGTCTCTTTTGATCTTTGTTGCTTTAAAGTCTATTTTATCAGAGATGAGAATTGCAACTCCTGCTTTCTTTGCTCTCCATTTGCTTGGTAGATCTTCCTCCATCCCTTTATTTTGAGCCTTTGTGTATCCTTGCATGTAAGATGGGTTTCCTGGATACAGCACACTGATGGGTTTTGGCTTTTTATCCAATTTGCCAGTCTGTGTCTTTTGATTGGGGCATTTAGTCCATTGACATTTAGGGATAGTATTGTTATGTGTGAATTTGATGCTGTCATTTTGATGCTACCTGGCTGTTTTGTTGGTTAGTTGATGCAGATTCTTGATTGTGTTGATGCTCTTTTACCATTTGGTGTGTTTTTGGAGTGGCTGGTACTGGTTGTTCCTTTATATGTGTAGAGCCTCTTTCAGGAGTTCTTGTAGAGCAGGTTTGGTGGTGATGAAATCTCTGAGTGCTTGCTTGTTCACAAAGGATTTTATTTTTCCTTCACTTATGAAACTTAGTTTGGCTGGATAGGAGATTCTGGGTTGAAAGTTCTTTTCTTTAAGGATGTTGAATATTGGCCCCCAATCTCTTCTGGCTTGTAGGATTTCTGCTGAGAGATCTGCTGTGAGTCTAATGGGCTTCCCTTTGTGGGTAACCGGACCTTTCTCTCTGGCTGCCCTTAGCATTTTCTCTTTCATTTCAACCCTGGTGAATCTGACAATTATGTGCCTTGGGGTTGCTCTTCTTGAGGAATATCTTTGTGGTGTTCTCTGTATTTCTTGGATTTGAATATTGGTCTGCCTTGCTAGGTTGGGGAAGTTTTCCTGGATAATATCCTGAAGAGTATTTTCCAGCTTGGATTCATTCTCTTCATCACATTCAGGTACACCTATCAGACGTAGATTAGGTCTTTTCACATAGTCCCACATTTCTTGAAGATTTTGTTCATTCCTTTTTGCGCTTTTTTCTCTGTTCTTGCCTTCTCTTTTTATTTCATTGAGTTGATCTTCGACCTCTGATATCCTTTCTTCTGCTTGGTCAATTCGGCTGTTGAAGCTTGTGCATGCTTCACGAAGTTCTCGTGTTGCGTTTTTCAGCTCCATCAATTCACTTATACTCCTCTCTATGCTGTCCATTCTCGTCAGCAGTTCGTCCAATCTTTTTTCAAGGTTCCTATTTTCTTTGCGTTCGGTCAGAATATGTTCTTTTAGCTCACTGTAGTTTTTTACTACCCACCTTCTGAAGTCTGATTCTGTCATTTCCTCACCCTCCTTCTCCATCTGGTCTGATTCCCTTGCTGGTGAGGAGTTGTGATCTCTTTTAGAAGGAGAGGTGTTCTGGTTTCGGGAGTTTTCATCCTTTTTGCGCTGGTTTCTTCCCATTTTTGTGGGTTTATCCACCTGTTGTCTGTCTCTGTCCCAGGGAGTTGGAGCTTTATGAGTTTCCGTTGTACTACTGCCTTTTTTGATTTTTCTTTCAGGTCTGACCCGCCCAGCTAACAGCACACCTAGCCACTGCCTGCCCACAGGGGCTTTGCTGAGCTGCTGTGGGCTCCGCCCAGCTGCCCTGAGCTCTTCCTTGCAGTCCTATTTATATGGGCGTAGTTAGAACTCTCTTGGCAATGGTGGCCCCGCCTCTGTTATGGCGGACTCTCTCTGTTGTGGCAGGTTTCCTCAGCAACGGCGGGTTGCCTCAGTAACGGCAGCCTGCCTCTGTAGTGGTGGAGAGTCTCAGTAATGGTGGAAGCCCCTCCCCCACCGAGCCGGACAGTCCCGGTTCAGCTGTGCTTGGTTTGAAGGGCTCAACCCAGAGGCTTTCCAATTACTGTTTTTGTTTTCGTTGTTGTTGGGGGTGGAGGTGTGGGACCAAAGGAGCCTGATCACCTGGCTCCCTGACTCAGAGTCTTTCCTTTTAAGTTGAACGACCCCGCGTTCCGTTCTGGTCGCTTGCTGAAAAGGCGCCGGGATCTCCCGTGCTGCGACTCACGGAGTCAGGTCGAACTGCGGCGCCGGCTCCTGGCGGATTTTTTGCCTAGGAATCTCCTGGCCTGGCTCGCTATTTCAGCTGAATGGGCAACTCTGCCGTCTCAGGGCTCTGATCACCAGCTAAGAGGGCTCCCAGACCAGTGGCTTTTGTACAGAGAACCACAGCAACAGGGCGTGGTCACAGCAGCTGCGCGGGCGGAATCAGCCCCGCGGGGGCCAAAACAGCCACACTGGCTGGGATTGCGACGCTGGCGACCCCTCTGCCTGGGTATCTCCTGGTCTGTGGGCAATAAGAGTTAGTCTGGAAATGTGGCGTCCACTCACCCTCTGCACTTTCACTGGGAGCTGAAGTCCTGAGCTGTTCTTAGGCGGCCATCTTCCCAGCATTCTCCACCCTCTTCTTTTAATCTTTCATATCTTCCTAAATTTGTTCGTGGGATTATGTCCAGGGTTTGTTGTTGTTGTTGTTGCAAGGAGAAGCACCTGGGATGAAGGCAGCTCCTCCCCCTTGGCTGGGACCAAAACTTTCATTACTGCCGAAAGTGTACAGTGGTGCAACCACTTTGGGAAAAAGCTTAATAGTTTCTCATAAAGTTAAATATATTCTCATCCTATCACCCTGACAGCTAAACATGCACTTGGCATAGTTATTCCTCTTCCAGGTATATGCCCAAAAGAAATAAATGAGATGATCCTGACTATATTCATGATGTCCTTATTTATAACTGTCCCAAACTGAAATAATCCAGATGTTCATCTGGAATGTACCCAGACTATAGTATATTTATAAAGGGACTACTACTCCATATACATTTTTTAAATGCTCTACTTACTGATACATATAACATTATGGCTGAATCTCGGAATATTAAGTAAAATAAGTCAGATACGAAGGAAATCATACTGTATGATTTCATTTACATAAATTTCAAGAAGAGACAAAAGTAATGTATGGAAGAAGAAAACCATGGTGGGTATATGGAAATAGGTATTGGCTGAAGAAACTTTCTTAGTGAATGGAAAAGTTGTATACTTTCGTTGAACTGTTGGCTAGATAATAAATTGCCAACCTTTTCAAATTACACTAAAGTTCTGTGCATTTCACTGTGTATAACCTCAATGAAAGAAGTGACAACATGATATCTGTAGTTTAAAATTTACAGAAAAATATTTCTGCATCCTTCTGACTAATAATCATATTAGAAGGCAGAAAATGAAACAAGATTAAGAGATAATTTAAGACAATTAACAAGTAAACCTACAAAATTAATGTGTGCCTTGGAAATAGATAAAGATTTTTAAAAAACATGGAAATTCAAATTATTATATTTTTACAACATGAAGAGGAAATGAAAAAACTAAACATGATGAAAGAGCTGATGACATATATGAAGTAAATGTAGAGGGTATGTGGCATAAAGACGAGACCAGAAACAAATGGAAGAGAAGAATCAAAGATCCAGTGGTGCTGGGATAAGCTTCAGACTGAATGGGCTATTTATGTGCCATTCAACATGGAGGGTTTTGTTTGTTTGTTTGTTTGTTTTTTAAGCCAACAGCCACATTTTAATAACATTTTTAAATAAAATTCGGAAATAAACGATTTAAATAGCAAAAGATAAACAATGTATACTTTATCAGCAAAAGTTAGACAGCAGATCATTCTGCTAGAAAACGTAAGTAGAGTACAAACAAGTTCTAGATGAACAACAAATAAGTTAGAATAATAAATGTAGCTGTTTTTTATGATGACAATTTTCATGTGTTTAAAAATGTGAAATTCACCCACATAATCAACTGATCTTTGACAAACATGTGAAGGCAGTATAATGGAACAATGACAATGTTTCACCAAAATGTGCTGGAACAACTGGGCATCCTCATTTAAAAATAACAAATCTAGATACAGATTTTATACCCTTCACAACAATTAATTCAAAATGGATCAGAGACCTAAATGTAAAAGGCAAAGCTACAAAACTCCTGCAAGATAACATCATAGAAAATCTAGATTACCTTCATTTTGGTGATAACTTTTTGATAAAATACCAAAGGCACAATATATAAAAGGAAACAAAGTAAGCTGAACTTAATTAAAATTAAAAACTTCTGCTCTGTAAAGGACACTGTCAAGAGAACATAAAGATAAGGCACTGACTGGATGAAAATATTTGCAAAAGGTATATCTGATTAAAGACTATTATCTAAAATATATAAAGAACTCTTAAAATTCAACAATGAAAAAACAAATGATCCAATTAAAAATTGGACCAGAGATCTTAGCAGATACCTCATTAAGGAAGACATATGGATAGAAAATAAGCATGTGAAGACGTGCTCCAAATCATTTGTCACCAGAAAATTGCAAATTAAAGCAATAACAATGAGATGTTACTACATACCTGTTAGAAGGGCCAAAATCCAGAACACTGACAGCACCAAATGCTGACAAGGATTTGGAGCAACAGTAGCTCTCATTCATTGCTGATAGAAATGTAAAATAGTACAGTCACTTTGGAAAACCGTTTGGCAGTTTCTTTTAAAACTAAATATACTTTTATCATATAATTCGGCAAAAGCATTCCCTGGTATTTACCCAGATGAACTGAAAATTTATGTCTACACAAAAACCTGCACATGGATGTTTATAGCAGCTTTATTCATAATTTTTAAACCTTAGAAGAAACTAAGATGTTATTCAGTAGGTTAATGGATAAACAAACTATGGTGCAGCCATGAAACTGAATATTTTTTAGCACTATTAAGAAATGAACTAGCAAGCTATGAAAAGAAGAGAGGCAGCAAGGAGGAGGGGCTACCTTAATGCATATTGCTAAGTGAAGTAAGCCAATTTAAAAAGACGATGTACTGCATGATTCCAACTACACGGCACACTACAAAGGCAAAACTACAGAGAGTGAGAAAGAATCAGCATTTGCCAGGGCTTGAGGAGGGAGGGATCAACCACTGGAGCACAGAGAAACAATTCTGTTTGATACTGCAGTTGTGGATGCATGTCATTATATATTTGTCCAAATTCATAGAATGTAAAAACACAAAGAATGAACCCTAACGTAAACTATGGACTTTGGGTGATTGTGATATGTTAACGTAGGTTCATCACTTGTAACAGATGAAGCCCTGGGGAATGTTGATGATGGTGGAGGTGGTGTATGTGTAGAGCTGGAGGTACACAGGGAATCTGTACTTTATGCTCAGTTTTGCTGTGAACATTATACTGCTCTAAAAAACAAATTCTATGAAAAATATACGAAATTCCTTATAAAGTCAGAGATAAAGCAACATTGTTACACAACCAATGCAATGTGAAACATCATTAATGTACTGAGGAAAATCAAACCATGATTGTTTATAATTCATTCTGTTATATATTAAGAAAAATCTAGGAAACAAACTATTAATAAGCATTTTGTAACATGGCTTGTATTGATATTGTGAAGAAAAATAGTCTTACTAACTGGGTGCAGGAATTGTGTCTTACTTTATTTTACATACCAGTGCCTGCAATAATGTATCCAACAAATATTTGTTAGTGGAAAAGATATTTCCTCATCTATTCTGACTGAATATTAAGAAAATCATAAATAAAATATGGATAAAAGATGGGCCATAAATTACACAGAGAGGTAACAGAATAAAGGATCTTACAATCTGCTAATTGGCTTTCTAATAATCAGAAGTTACTGTATTTTAAAAGATTTGATGTCACATACAGTATTACCTCAGAAGCTAAATGGTATTTGTTGGTATTTGGTTTGGATCTAGTGCGATTAGTGCCATCCAATAAATTTGTAGCTAAATCACCATGGGCAACATGATATCCTGCCTCCTAATCTTTACTATTTGTTGGGAAAATGCTATAATGGAAAGGCAATGATCACTGGATGTTTTGCAGAATGGCTGCGAGAGCAGAAAGGGAGTGAAGGAGGGCATAGTTGAGGTCATGAATAAAATCTATTAAACTAAAAATTCTCTGGTACCATAGCACTTAATTAATCCTTGGCATTAAGATATGTTTTT
The DNA here is from genome assembly GCF_048565385.1 of Saimiri boliviensis. Classification (NCBI taxonomy): domain Eukaryota; kingdom Metazoa; phylum Chordata; class Mammalia; order Primates; family Cebidae; genus Saimiri; species Saimiri boliviensis. Next base: position 21,000,883 of record NC_133463.1, read on the forward strand.
GGTTGAATTTTACTTGTTTCTTGGATATGACATGCAAATAAACTAGTGAGACTAATTTAAGATCTCCATGTGTCTATCCTCAAAGCACTTCTGGCCACAGGAGTAAAATTTTGCACAGTGACATCTCTCAGGAAACATTCACCCACGTACTACACATCTCCCAGATGTTTACCATTTGTGAATGTTTTAAAAATGAAAACTCCCATCTGTGTTTCTTATCCTCAATCAGAGTGTATCACCAACAGCTGAAGGCATCCCGAGGCTAGTTTCTTAAGGCTTTGTTCATCAAGAAAAGACAAAGGAGAAAAGCGATTATTATTATTTTTTCTTTGTTTCATTGGCAGCAAGATTTATGTTTCCCTGCAATGAATAATAAAATATTCAAGACTAACATTATTATCTACTATACATAACAAAGTACTGTAGAATGGGTGGCTTAAACAACATTTCTGGAGGATAAACATCCAAGATCAAGGTGTCGGCAGGGTTGATGTCGCCTGGAGCCTCTCTTACAGATGGCTGCAGATGGCCACCATTTCTCTATATCTTTACATGGTATTCTTTCTGCAGATATCTGTGTCTGCATGTCTTCTTCTTATAAGGACAGCAGTGATACTGTGTTAGGACCCACTCTAATGACCTAATTTTAAGTTTACTTTCTCAAAGAGCCTATCACCAAACACAGTCACATTCTAAGGTACTTAGAATTAGGACTTCACCGTAAGAAATTTGGGGAAACACTTTTCACCCCATGATACCTACTTGACATTCACTTTGAGGCCTGAAAAATCCAGGTTTTATTGTAAAGTTACATCATTCCTTGTACCTTGTAAATAAACTTACAAGACTGTTCAGTACCGAATTCTGGAATCTGGAGAATCTGTCCCATTATTTCTTACCCACAGCTTTTGTCATCAACAAGAGCAATGATTAATGTCATTTAGGAGGTATCACATGTGTGTAGTCCTGATCATGTCTGGCAAAGGTCATAGCTAAGATATGTTCAAAAGGATGTGGCTGAGATGTTCAACAAGACCCTAATGAAGATGAATTATAGAGCAGCTTTGAAAGTCTGTGTGGTCAGAGAGGCCAGTGAAGTTCCTGAAAGTGAAGTAAACAGAACTTTCTGGTCAAAAACTGAACAGATAGTAGGAAACAATACAGTTGTTTTTATTAATTTATTCACTCTCTTATTTTTTCAACAAGCCTCTATTATGTGCTGGGTGGTGAAGTAGATACCAAATGCAGAAAAAACAATAAAACGTGGACTCTGTCATCAAATTCTACTCTATGTATATGGGAAAAAAAGGTGTGTCAAGTAAAAAGTATAATACCATGTGAAAGAAAAGAGTATAATAGAAACATTGAGAAATTGAGCCAAACCACTCTAGAGCTATGGAGAGATGAAAGCTGTGGTTATGAAAGCAATCTTCTAGGAGAGAAAAGAGGGTAAAGAGAGAAAACTAAGCATGTAAACTTGGGGGATCTCAAGCGAGCCAAACCACTCTAGAGCTATCGGGAGAGGGTTAAAGAGCCTTGAATTTTTGATAGAATTTCTCTGATGATGAAGATGTAGATGCTAAGAGGATGGAGAGAGGATTCTGAAGTGGAGGGAACAGTATGAGCAAAGGCACAATGCTAAAGAACAGCCTGATGTACAGATGGAAATTGGAAGCGGCCACTCCATGATGCTAGATCATAGTCAGAAGCAGGAAAAGAAATTGAGGATTAGGCAGTGTATGACACATGCAGCAACTCCTTTGACATTTAAAGAAGTTAAGATGTGTTCTGTAGGCTAGGAAGGGCTGGGTATGACATGGTCAGATGCACATATACCTTCTGAGGGGTTGAGTTAAGAAATAAAAAGAAGAGTTGAAGGCATTTGCAGCAATCCAACAGAGGAAGGATAAATGTTTCAACCCAAAACATTAATAGTATGGATGCAGTGAAAAGAGTGACTATAAGAAATACTTGGAGCTGAGCACAGTGGCCCACACTTGTAATCCCAGCATTTTGGGAGGCCAAGGGAGAAGGATCACTTGAGTCCAGGAGTTCAAAACTGCCTGGGCAACATAGTGAGATTCCCATCTCGACAAAAATAAAAATAAAAATTAGCTGGGTGCAGTGATACTGGCCTGTAGTCCTAACTATTCTGGAATCTGAGGCAGGAGGATTGTTTGAGCCCAGGAGTTTGAGGTTGCAGTGAATTTTGATTGTACCACTGCACTCCAGCCTGGGTGACAGAACAAGATCCCATCTCATACAAACAAACAAACAAACAAAAACTTTGGAAGTATAGGTTGAAAGTAAGGGAGAGGAAAGTTGAGGGTGTAATAGGATTCAAAACAATCCCTAACTTCCGTGTTATAAATTCAAGTGCTCAATGATTATCTGAGGCTAAAGTCCCTACAGGTATATCTAGAGGTTTCTTGTAAGCTTATGATAGTTGAAACCCATGGTAATGAAAATAATCTTTAGGAGAAACAGAGAATAAGAAAACTGAGCATGTAAACTTGAAGAATCTCAAAATGAACATCATGAAAGAAAGAATTCACAAAGAGCTATGAGGAAAATAAGAGATTGCTGTGGTCACAGAAGCCAAGGGTAGAAAGAGTTTTAAGAGAAGTTGATAACCATTGGTGTCAAACTAAGATGGAGTCTGAGTAGTCTCATTGGGATTGACATTTGGGAAATTACTAGCTCTATTGAGAACACAGTGTGGTGAAGGCAGTATTGAGTTTGCAGTAGGCAGAAAATTGATGGTGAGTAAGGAAATGGAAAAAACTCACTGGATATCCTGGATGACTTTTCCAGGGAAAATGCTTAAGTTCTCCTTGTACCATTAATATCCTTCCTTACTTTTGGAGGCCTGTGAACCTTGAGGGAGAAACAAGCTAGATAAGTACCAGTTATGGTCCAACCACTAGTTTCCAGGAAGGTGGGAGGTGATGGGTTCAAACACAACAAAGCCAGGCAAGTGGAGCCAGATGGAGATAAAGAATGATCCAAAAGATGTGAAAAAGAAGGGAATTTCTGCCATTTCCAAGATTCACCCAAATACAATTAAGGATAGGTAAGGGCTGAGGCTGAGCATGGATCAAATGCATGGTTACTTCTCACATTCACTCAGGAAAAACTAATGAATGTAGGTCTGAAGACCAGTCTCACATGTGAAGTTCTAAATGTCTGCATGCAGTAAACTTATGTAATGTTTGAGGTATATGCAATAGAGGTTTTTTTAATTAACAGAAATAAGTCTCAACAAATTTTTGCAAGAGCTAATTTTAGTATGCACTTCAGTTATTTCTAGGAGTTCTGGAAGAGTGGATACATGAGAAAGGGAGGTGGGCAGGAAAAGAGTAATTCATGAAGCTAATTATGTGCAGCAGTGCACTGGAGAATGTACTGTTTGTAGTACTGCATGTACCAGCAGTTACTGTTGACACTTCTATATAAACAGTAGGTATATTATTTATGCAGTGATTCTCTCAAATGAGGCACTCCCTGGCTCTCTGATTCATTCCTAGGGGATAATCGAATGCATGTTACTATAGTAAACCTTAGAAATCTGTATGATATTAAAAACTAATGTAATCATATTTGAACTTAGATAATTAAAGATAGGTAAAGTTTTGTAAATCCTTGGCTTCATTCACATACTCAGTCTTTGGTATCTACTAAACTTTAGGAAGTGCACCCACTAAGTCAGAGCCATAGAAGGAGGTGGAACATATTATTACACCTTTCTCAATTTTTAACTTAGTTGGGGATATCTGAAAACTATAAGAAACCAGTCAGGGACTAAGTAAAAGTAACTAATGAGGGAATGTTAGTGTCATGTACATTTTATTTATGTATTCCAACGATGAAGAAACAAGGATTAACTAGAAAAAATGGATGAATCCGTTTTCTGGTTGCAGTGAATCTTAAGATGTGTTTTCAAGAGGATGACTAATTTAGAGACATTAGGGAAATCGCATGAGCAAAGGTGTAGAGATGGAAACAAGAAATGTTTAGGTAGAGATATGAAAACTGATGAGCTTTTTACATGAAAGATAGCATGGACTGCTGTATTTGTTCTCCTTGGTTGTCAAATCAGTTCAACTACATTCATTTGGAAAAAGGGAAATTAGAGAACTCCTTAGTCTTGGGTAAAATACTTTGATTTCAAGAGGTCTTTTCTAGGGTGGTTAGCTGAGCCCACAAAAAATGGATGCATTACATAAGTAAATATTTTTACACCTTTAGAGTCAATTAATATTTTAACCATAAAGCTTTAATGTCATAGAAGTTAATACATAGCATTGCTTAAGTCAGCCATGTCATAGAAGTTAATACACAGCATTGTTGAAGTCAGATAGGAAGAAAAGGCACTCCTCATAGTTGTTAGTCTTCAAAATTAAAGTGAAAGGTTATACTCATTTCCCTCAAGTTTTATAAGCATTTATTTTATAGTGATATGAACCTATGTCAGTATCAACTAGTTTATACAAACCTCCACTTCAGAGACAGATTGTTGTATGCTTGGTAACTACTGTTTATAGAGTTTAAATCTGCTAACAATTTTGATTAAAGGGTAAAGTGAAAATGCATGTTGGTTAAGTCTGCAGCTTCAATTGTCCGTGTACTTACAAACAACAAGCAGTGAGCAGAGGCCTCAAGAGGGAAAACACCTGCAGTGAAATCTTGTACTTCAGTGAGTCAGAAGAGAAAAGCTTTGTTTTTCACATTAACTTCAGATTAATGTCCCTTTGTTTTCAAATACCATATGCCAAGTTTAATGTTTTTTGCCTTTTCCTGGAAGGTTCAGAAAATCAAACTTGTGAAAGATCACTTGGGACATGAAGGATGCTGGGCAGGGTACCTGTGAAATGAATGTGCAGGATGATGGAACGCTCTTTGCATAGCTTTAGGGAGATGGAACAGTCATCTCATGTCATTATATGCAACTGCCTCCACCTCTCATCCATTATCACTTCCCAAACTATTATCACTGACATTTATGGGCTGCTGTCTATGTGCCAGTCACCACTTCACACCTCTTATGCATTGGCTCACTTAACCAATGTAATGATCTTGAGTTAGCCAGTTCTTTCCACATTTTGTTTATGGGGAAGCTGAGATTCTGTGATATTAAACAACTTGCCCCAAATCACACAGCTAATAAGAGGCATAATCAGAATTTGAATCTTAGTAGTGTGGCTCCAGAGGTGACACTCTGAACCACTAGACTATATCATCTCTCCAGTATTCTGACACAATATAGAAATAATATCATGCCCCAGCTCCAGAAAAATCTTTCAAGTATCTTATTCTTTCAAACTGTATTGCCATTTAAGATTGTTTATAGTTGAATATCACTTTACTCGTCCAGTTGTATTTGTCATGAGGACCTTTTACGTATTTATACATTCAATCAACATTTACCAAATATCTTTCATGGCACTAGGGATACAAATATGTCACAGTTACTGATTTTTCGAAAATAAAAAACCAATGAGAAACATGGGCATATAAAACAATTATTATATTAGTCGTTTCCCCACCTCATTACCTCATTACTTTTTTTTTTTCTCTGTGTGTCCGAATTGTTTGCTGGCATGGTACTTTTTGAGAATCTTGTAGATCTGTTTGATTTGATTAATTTAAATAACAACAGTGAAAAATGATAAATCGATATCCATTAAAATTCCCATGCTTAGAAAAATGTAATTTCTAGTTATCTTATAAGGTGCTGACGGGTCCAGAATTGGCTGACTTTGTTTCTAGCACCATTTAATGTTCCATCCACTTGAATATATATTGGTGGTTTTGCAATATACAAAGTATGGCTGTTTTCTCATATGGGAACATTGAGAATATGTATTTTCTTCCAGAAAGGTGGAGTATTTTTGAAGGCACATAGCTGGTGGGTTTCAGTGAAATTGAAGGAAAGTAGGAATGACATATGTTGTTGAAATTAAACTTGGGGGTACAAGAGGAGACAGTAATGGAAATTCTTGCCCTGTGGCCCGAATTTATCTTGTGGAGACGAAGACTTTTATGATTAGTTCTATTGTATGCCTTTTTCTATGCTGTTGGACCATCTATACCCTTCCTATTTAGCAGTTTAAAATTAGTCTTCAAATCTTACCATCATCTTGTCTTGAATGTTTCAATTGGATATCAATTTTCTTAAAATGATTGTGAGGGATGTTTAAACTCATGGTCTTTCTCTTTTTTCTTAATAAAATCACAAGAGTAATGATTAAAATTATGCCACTGACAGAAATACTTAAGGACCTTCATTCCATGCTAAGAATAATGTAAGTTTGTTCTTTAGGTTTTTTACTCTCCAATTTTCTTCTTTCCCATTTCTTTATCTAAATGTAGTTCTTTACTTTTGCCAAAGGTTGAACATCTTACTATTATTTTTTAAGGCAGGGTCGTTCCCTGTTACCCAGGCTGGAGCGCAGTGGTGTGATCTTGGCTCACTGAAACCTCTGTTTCCTGGGCTCAACCCATCTTCCCACCCCAGCTTCCCAAGTAGCTGGAACCACACAGTTGCATAACTCTACACTCTGCTAATTTTCAAAGTTTCTGCAAAGATGTTGCTCAGACAGTCTGAAACTCCTGGGCTCAAGTAATCCTCCCACCTCAGCCTCCCAAAGTTCTGGGATTATAGACATGAGCCATTGTGCCTGACCTTTTAGCTAATAATTTATTTTTAAAAATCAAAATAATGTGAATGCAACTAAGAACTATAAAATCAGCAAATAGCTTAAAAGCTTTTCCTCAAACTAATGAGGAAATGGACCTGGAGGGTAACAGACAAAAGGCAGATGATCCCCACCTGTGTGTCAATAATGGGTGTCTGAGTAAACGAATGATAGACAAATATTTAAAATCAAATATTTTAATATATAATTAAAGATATAATACTAATTAAGTTTTAAATACTATGGATAATGTGTCACTGAAGATCAATGGAAAGAAATAATTACTGAGAGCTAGGTGAATGGAAAAGTCTTCGTGGAGGAGTGATGTTTGAGCTGAACTTTAAAGTAAAGTGGTTGGGCCGGGCACTGTCGCTCATGCCTGTAATCCCAGTACTTTTCGGGGAAACTAGGGATCGCTTGAGCTCAGGAGTTTGGGACCAGCTTGGGCAACATGGTGAAATCTCATCTTACTACAAATATAGCTATTAGCTGGGTGTGGTGGTATGTGCCTGTAGTCCCAGCTACTAGAAAAGCTGAGGTGGGAGGATCACTTGAGCCTGGGAGGTCGAGATTGCAGTGAGCCAAGATCATGCCACTGCGCTCCAGCCTGGGTGACAGAGACAGGTTGGAGCGTCTCTGTCAAGTGATTCTTATATCAAAAAATAAAATAAAATAAAGAAAGAAGAGATTGAGTTTTTATTGGCAGATAAATCATGATAGGTTTTACAGATGAGAGGGAAACCTGAGCAGGAACAGGCAGGCAATAATAAACAAGGCATGCAGAGAACCTGGTTATCATGAACCATATGGATAATATTTTGCCCTTGAACCAATATATTTTTCTAAATTTTAAATCATGTTTTAATTTTATATCATGTTTCCCTGCTGATTTTGACCACAATGAAGCTATCACCTCCAGGAAGAAAAGGTACCATCTAAAATAAAGAGGTTACTTACTGGTCAGATGTTGTTTCAAAGCTAACTTCTTTGAGGGCGCAGATACACAGTCATCTTAAAGCAAGACCTGTGGAGAGAGAATTTTGGAATTTTTCCTAATTCTAATATGTTCTCCCTTTGTATCTCTAAAGCAAAGCTCCTCAGAAGTTTAATTATGGATCATAGTCACAATTTAACAAAATACAGATATAATCTGATATAGTGAAAGAGAAAGCCCTTATAATTCTGGCCAGTAGGAAAAAAGGTAAAAAGACAAAATTAGATCAGAATAAATGTTCTCGTTTACCCCTCAGAGTAGAAAACTTGAGTGTGTAGTATGTAAAAATAGCCAGAGTGAAGAGGATTAGGAGTGAAGAGGAAGGTGACAGAGTCTTTACTCAAAAACCCCAGACTGATTGATGGAAAATATGGGAGCTTTTGAGCCATTGATTTCCATTCTGTATTCATATAGCACAAAAGTGCAGGGTGAAATGGGCTGGAGAGCAGGAGACTAGCAAAGTGGGCTTGAGATAGTACTTCCAACACGTGCTGAACTCCTGTGTGAAAGGGAGGAGCCCCCAGTTCCTGTGTGCCCTGAGAGGAACATGGAGGATAGTTGGGAATTGAGAATAATAAGACTGACTAAGTGTGGGGCAAAGGGACCTCACACCAGAGGGTGTGGCATTCCAGCCTAGGCCAGAGTCCAGAAGAGGTTGGGGTTGGAATTCAGAAGGTCCAGGAGTAAAGATGGAGCTGAGTCAGTGGTGGAGGGATGGGTCACCAGGCTTCTGGCCATGCTGAGGACAGGCCAGGTCTAGTCACCAGGGAGAAGAGCTATATCCCCAGAGTCAGCAAAGATCACAAAGGATGGTATCAGGTCCCGCACAGAGAGGCACTTCCCTGCTTTCCACTGCTTTGAGGACACACAGCTTCCCCTTAGAGCCAGATGCCACCTGGAGTGTCAAGAAGGAAAAGTGAAACTTGAAAACAGAAAAGGGGTCTTTTTAGGGATTTTGAACCCAAATTCTACTATATCTATGTCAAAAAGAGACTAAATTTGCTAGGAAAAGAAAAAAAATTTAAACCAGAGGAAAAAGAAGATACCTGTAGTTGGCAGACGTGAGTGTGCATTACTTTAATTTAGCGTCTTTTATCCCCCATTACCCAACAAGACGGAGGTTTGAGAGCAAGGTCAGATCATTTCTAGAAAATAAATACTACATTTCATATCTATCCTAACTCTAGTTTGTTTGAGGGCACTCTGCAAGTGTTTTAGGGGTCATAAATAAATCAAGCTTCCTGGAGTGGAGGGAGTTGTTTATGGTCGGAAATAGTGATCCATAGAGTTGGAAATATGTAAATATTTGTCTGGATGTGGGAACGCCAATATATTGAAATTGGATCTGACGTGTTCTTTGTAATTTCAAAAGTTCTAGGAGAACTACTAGATGTGTGTTCCTCTGACTGTGGCTTTATCTAAGCCATGGCTGGAGTCCAAGTGGAAATGTTGAGCTGGGACAGCAGGGACAAAGTGGGGCACATGATGCTTTGGTGCTCCAGCAGTGTGTGTGTGTGTGTGTGTGTGTGTGTGTGTGTGTGTGTGTGTGTCTGTCTGTCTGTCTGTCTTCTATGAAAAGCTGCTACAAGCTGACTCCACTTTTTGTCAGAATGTGTTTGTAAAAACCACATATTGGATCAGAGACTCACAAACTAGATCACATTTCTCCTACCCAAACGATGTTATCATTGTGGTTTGAATTTAAGACACAGCATCAATACATCATAGCCATAAGAAACTCCACAACACAAAAGAAAAAATTTCAGCCTTTATAAATAATTTAGGCTTTTATAAATAATTTAAAATAACAAAACTGTAAACCCTGTATAAAATATTCTATAGTCAACTTGGCTATGTCATAAATTCGGCCACATACTAACATTTGATAACTATCAGTCTTTAATTCATAATTTTGCTCACCATTTTATAACTAGGGAAAATATTTTAGGGAATAATTTGAATGCCCAAGTGTCTTAAAATAAGGTGGTTTGGAATCTTAAATGTTTTTCTTCTGTATGTAAGTCGCACCTGATCTTCAACTTGGGTTATTCAAGGCAAAACTGCTCAATGAAGTAATTCTTTGAGTCTTCACTAAGAATTTTATTCTAAATAATTCAAAGAAAAGAAAAATTGCTTGAGTGTTGGGTTTGTTATCGCTAGCTGTGTAACAAATGATCATATACGTAGCAGCTTAAAACAATACACATTTATTATCCCACAGTGTCTGTGGGTTGGGACTCTGGGCACAGCTTAACTGGGTCCTCTACTTCAGGCTGTCTCACATGATTGGGATCAAGGTGCCCTCAAGGGATTGTGGGGTCTCTTTTGAAGCTCAACTGGAGAAGAGTCTGCCTACAAGGCCACACAGTTGTTGACAGAATTCAGTTCGTTGAGTGTTGTTGAACTGTGGGTGTCAGTTCCTAGCTGATCATTGGCCAGAGACCACCTTCAGTTTCTTTTCGTGTGGCCTTCCCAGTATTGCAGCTTGTTTCATGCAAGCATGTAAGCCAAGAAAGCAATAGAGGAAGTGTGCCAGCAAAAATGGAAATCAGTATCTTATAACCGAATCACAGAAGTGAAGTCCAATCAACTTGACAGCATTCTTCTAGTTAGAAGCCAAGTCACTACACCCAGATGACCTTCAATGGAGGAGAATCATATACTGGCATAAATACTAGGAAGCAGGGATCATGGGGCCATCTTGGAGTCATCCTGACACAAATGTGCTCAGCATATTTATATCCACCTACCTCTTCCTCTTGTTTTCTTTCTGACATATGATATTCTTAAAGGGCAAATAAATAAATAAAAGTTGTAAGTGAGAAAGGGACCAGAGCATATGTGCTTTTTGTGTTGCTTATACAACAGTGTGGTAGGTCAATGGTATGGCAATGAACTTGAGACTTTCGTCATAGAAAAGGCATTGCAGTAAGTGGACATAGCAGGTAATATTTCACAAGGAAGATAAATCTCAAGATAGCATCTTTGTTTTATTAATCATGGTATGTAGTGGCTATGTAAACAGAGTGCCATAAATTATAGCTCAAAAGGACTGGAGATGAAGCTGCAGTTAGGGAAGTTGAGAGAATAAAAAAATAAAAAAGATGACATGCAAAATATGGAGCAGTCACAGGGAACAAACATTGGTGAAAGAGCAAAGATGTTTAAAGATGATTCGGGAGAAGTTTTGCTATGCAGAATTCAATTTAACTATCTCTTTCATAGTGTTATGAAATTTCCGGTAAAATGTTAATTAGTTAGGTATCATTTGCAATGAATGATGAAAAGTGATGACGAAATACTGAGACTGGTGTTACGGTAAAGGCAGAGCACCCCTTACAGGGCAAGTCTTCCTTGTGTAAGGTAGAGTGAATCAGCAACATAGTGTGAATAGGTTACTGCGTTACAGTCGGAAGAACGTTGCCTTAGCGTTCAAATCCAGACTGTACCACAGACTCGCTGTGTAACTTAACCAGACTGAAGTCTCTTAACAAACTGTCAAATTGCATAGGCTGAACTTGGCCTACACTATTGTTTGGCCCACACATTAAACTCTTTCAAATCTGCCCAATCCTCAGCTTACACCCGTTATTGTCTTTTACCTACCCATTTTTTTCATGTATGGTACCTGCCTATAATGCAGCAAATAGGCCATTTGATGATCCTTAAGGAGTGGTTCTCAACCTAGCACTGTTAACATTTTAGGCTGGGTAATTCTTACTTGTGGGGGTCTGACCTCTACCAACTAGATCACAGTAGCACTCACCACCCCTTCCTCAGTTATGACAACAAAAAAATGTATTCAGACATTGTCCCAATGTTCCCTTGTTTTAAGGGGAGGAAAAATCACCCATGGTTGACAACCACTGCCTTAGATGTTGTTTTATGGGAGGAAATAAGGTGTAGCATTTGAAAGCACTTAGTCCATTTGGCTGAATAAAGTACCATGGACCGGTGGTTTATCAACAGGAGAAATTTATTTCTTACAGTTGTAGAGGCTGGAAGTCTGAGATCAGGGTGCCGGCATGGTTGGGGTCTAGTAAAGGCATGCTTCTGGTTTGTGGGCCACCTTCTTGTTTTTGAATTCTTAGGTGGCAGAAAGAAAGTGAGAGAGCACGCTGGGGTTCCTCCTGTAAGGTTGCTAATCCTATTCATGAGTGATCCACTCTCATGACCTAATTATTCCCAAAGGCCCCACCTCCTAATACCATCACATCAAAGGTTAGGATTTCAACCTCTGAATTTTGGTGGGGACAGAAATATTTAGTCCATTGCAGCACCTAAAAGCATGATTAAAACACAGCAAACATTAAACAAATGATATTTTTCTTCTAAAAATTTGAAACTGGAGAGTAGTTTCTCACACACAGAGTTAACTAGATATGTTGATACAAATTGAAACACAAGACAAATAATATTATGTTAACTAACATAAACACTAGTTTGAGAAATCATTTGTAGAAGGCATGTGTATAATACCTCAGCTGTATGTACATAAAAGTTGACTCTCAGCTCTAAATTCTGACAGATCAAACTTCAATTCTTGTCTCTTCCAATTAATACTTGTGTATTTTAGGGAAATCCTTTAGATTTCCTAACGAATCTTATCTAAAATATGCCTTATCTATAAAATGGAGACAATAATGACATACATGTCATGGTGTTGTGATCATTCACTCGTTCATTCAATAGGTAACTAGCGTGCTTTGATGTTTCAGGGACAGTTCTAGGAAACAGGGATATAGAAGTGACTGTGAGACAATTTCTGTCCTCTCAGGAATTCTTTCATTCATTCATTCATTATTTTTTGAGACAGGGTTTCACTCTGTCACCCAGCTTGAGGGCAGTGGCATGATCAGAGTTCACTGCAGCCTCGACCTCTGGGGCTCAAATGATCTTTCTGCCTCAGCCTCCTGAGTACTGGGGAACCACAGATATGTGCCACCATGCTCAGCTAATTTCCTTTTTCTTTCCTTTTCTTTCTTTCTTTTTTTTTTTTTTTTTTTTTTTTTTTTGTGTGTGTGTGTGTGTGTGTGTGTGTGTAGATGGGATCTCACTACATTCCCCAGGCTGCCACCTGAGAATTTATTAGTGAATAGATGATGAACAATAAATTTATAATGTAAATTCAGGAGATAATAAATGCTATGGAGATAAAAAGTATAACAGAATAAAGAATGATAGAGGATGCTCTCTTACATAAAATAGTCAAGGAAGTCTCTCCTGAGAAAGTGAACTTTAAGCAGACATGAAGGTAGGGAGAGAATACAGTATGGTAGGTAAAGGCCCAGGTTGAGAAGAGAGCAAGCACAAGGGACTGAGGACAGTAGCATTTTTGGCCTGCTCCCAGTACAGAAAGAGACTAGGGTTGCTGGATTAAAGGAACATATTGTACAGACAATTGATAAATTTTCATATTTTTAGTTTTTCTCTTATCATCAAATACCTTTAGGGAACTCAAACTATGTATCTAACATAGGAAGTGAGATGAGGTTCTGAGGTGATAGAATGCTGTGTAAGATGTTATTAAGGAAGAATTTCACAGAGGCAACTATCCAAGTAAATGAAACAGAATTGAAAATGGTCTTGTAAAATTCCACTCGGGGTGGCAACGTTTTGTGGCTAGAAGTGTAAGGGATGAGAACAGCATGTGAATTCCAAGAAAGCAGCACAGAATGGAAAATGGATTTACAATGTGTCAGACAGGGTGGCAACATCTTGTGGCATGTGGCTTGCATCTCAGTGATGGGAAAGGTATGTCATGTGCCTGCTCCTCCCTGTGGCACACCGCAAGGGAGAGTGAGTTGGCAACCACGGCCAACATACATCAACAGCAATCTTCGTATATGGCCAGCAAGGGTCTTCTTTTGAATTCGTCTCCAAATTTGATTCTTTTTTATTTCTTCCAAAGGGCTGAGCATGAGATAGAAATAAAGGAAATTTGGAGGGGAGATGAAGAGGATAGCTATGAAACTTAATGTCATTTCAGATTAACCGTATGGGATTTACAATCCTGACAAATGTGACTAGTGTATTGATAGACTTTTTTACTTTTTATGAGCAATTAGTTGGTTAAAATTTGCTTCATTAAGAATGTTGCATGAGACATTGAAAATCTCAATATTAATATCACAAAGTTCAAATATATCTTTTTTTATATATCTTTTATAAATATTATTTTGATTTTTTCAAAATGCAGTAATGTTTGAAATCCATGCAGAGATGAGAGACAGGGAGGGAATTAAAGTAGAAAGGACATCAAATGGAGGAAAATTGAAGCGGAAGAATTAAGGGTGTAGTAAAGGAAAACTAGAGCTTAGGCCTTAAGCAAATACAAGGACAGAATAAAGGAAAAGAAGGAAATGGGAAAATGGAAGATGTCCATCATCCAAGTCTTATTCCATTTGACATCTAAGAAAAAATAAACTAAAAATAAATCCTGAACTGAAATCCACTAATAATGTTAATTTAGTTTTGTGCATTTGTGTCATGTATATAAAGGAAACTGACTGCAGGCAGAGTCAACTTTCTAATGATAAATTTAGAGCATGGATGCAGAAAAGTTAACTGCTAAAATAGGGACTGTAGCAATTAGGATGTAATACATTTCTCTCTCCAAATGGCTTTTTTGAGTTAGCATTTTATGTAACCCAGTGCAGAAGCACTCATCAAAATGAGCTCAATTAATAATTGTGGTTTAGATCAAGATTGAAAATATCACCAAATATGGTACAAGGTTCCATTATTAGGTTTATGGTCAAAATTCATTAGCAATCAACACATTAATAAAGTACACATAGGAAGTTCTCAACATAGGAACTTATTTATTAATACAGGGGCTGTAAGAATATAAAAATTCTATTAAATAGGATTATCAATTAGTTTAGAAACTAAAAAGGGTAAATATGTTTGAGGTATCATTTATAGTGACTGAAATAATGCTTTCTGCTATGTAATTGTACTTAATCGGGCCAACAAAACTTCCATAACTAAAATGCTGGGAGAGAAAAGCTTTTCGAAAGGACTGATTCAACCCTCGAGAAATATTAAACATTTAAATATATGATGTTTTTTATCCAGATAAATCCTGGGAGAATTCAAATTGAATAAATATACTTTAAAATGGTCATTAAAATGGTGGGCTTTTGCAAGATTTTGCAGTGGTTTTCATATTTGAAAAAATTACACATTTTTACCTATCATCTTATAATAATCAACAATTTATGTAATCCCAGTCTTTTAGGTTAACCAACCTCTCCTCTTGACTACCTAGCTATCATCTTTGCCCTATTCAGGTCTACGCTCTGAACGTTCTGCCCAGCTTTCCTCACTCTGATTTCCGTTTGTATTCCCGAACCCTTCTACCCTCTGTGCTGGTCTCCTTTCTGTTACCTTCGCCTGCTGCCCCTTAAATCTGGTCCCTGACACAACAACTCCTCCTCCGACATTGTCTCTGGATTTCTGTGTTGCTTACAATGTGTTGCATTTCAATTAAAACTATTACTGAACTTTAAGTTACACCAGGCCAGGTATAACCCTCCCCTGACATGAGTTCACGGGCCAGGAATTTCTGTTATTTTTGTAAAGGAGAATTGTTCACAATCTCTAATCTCTATCAAACCTTCACAGGGTGACAAAAGTTACAGGAAACAAAAGTAATTTTTTAAGTATATACAATGTAATCTTTTGTATTGGTGGTGTGTGAAAACTAAGAATAATAAAGATGCATCTGATGCAGAAACCCAGTTTTGGATAGTGTTTGGATTTGAATTTGCTAGAACTGGTGTTTTTTTCCAGATTGGAAGAAGAAAACCAGTCCCAGATGTCTTTATTTTTCTGACTAACAGAAGAGCCTTCACAATTTAAATAATGAGGGGTTCAATTAGCAGAAGTCTTGTGATTCATTTGCAATCTAAGCAAACAAATTCTAGCCTATACATTTTTACAAGTTTGTGGTCATCATGTGTTTGGCTATTAATGGTTACTTTCAAAGAAATTAAAAAAGAACTGGCAAGTAATAAAGAAAATCTCAGAAAGTTTTTTACTCTGAAGACATGGAATATATGTAAATGTAAATTTAAATTTACATAAACATTTCCCCTAACTTAATTGGTCTAATCACTTTCTTCGTTTATTGATCTTATGTGGTCAAGCAGAGTAAATATCCTGTGACCTACTCACTCTTATGTTATTAGAATGGAAAATTTCAATGCAGCACTTAAATTCCACAAAACTCTTTTTTTCAAATGCAATTCTAACTTAAATTGTTTTTTTAACTAAGGTTAATCCAAAAAGTTAAAAGCTATAATTTCTGACATGTATTTTGTTCTTATTATTTATGAACTTGATTATTTATGAGCTTGAAGTTGTACTATTCTGAGGTACTAAAGAAGAATGCTAAATTCATATTTAAGGTATGATTGTAAAAATAGAGAACCAACAGAAACATGCCCTGGACATCTTTCCTTCATCTTTCAACCAGAAAATGTCCCAACAAAGTGAATTATGTTTCATTCTCCTTTTTTTCTTTTCCCAATTTTGGGAACTGTAGCTGTCTCACATAACAAAAATGTTTTCATACATGTTTTATTTAAACTTGTGTAAGTCCTGATCTGTTTTCTTAACATTTGCTTTATTTTTAATAATTCACTCAGAATGTATAACATCTGCTTAAAACATTTGACCAAATCAGCTTTATCGATGTAAATCAACAAACCAATTGCAATGCAGGGGAAAACTGCCATAAAATTCTCATGTAACCCATCACTGAATCACTGTGAAGGGACTAATATTTGGAAAGCTTTTAATTTTAGCTATAAAGTTCCTTGAAACAGATGTGAAAATTCACTCATCTCCCACATTGTCTAGTTCAAGCAGCTGCAAATTATTTCATGGATTATACTTGAATGAAAGTCCTGGGATTATTTTATCTAGGCAGCTGTTATTTCCTTAAATTAAATCAAAACACTTTTTTTGTTTGATTAATTCTTAGTTATTTGCTATTGTGTGAAGATAAAAAGCTCACATGTCTTTGGTCATAAATTAGTTGGTTTTCCTCAATACTGTTTCAGCAATTGAGAAGATGCAACACAATTTTAAAGCCTACCTTTAAAAATAAATTACTGCTTTGGGCTTCACATTATGTAAAAGAAAAAATGTAGTCCTTTCTTATTTATAAGTTCTTAAATATAACATTCATATAATGCACACATTCTACTTGTAAAAATAGTTAGATGCAAGAAGTGTCACTGCTCGACTTTAACTACTGGGATGATAACTATCCCAGGTTTCCTCAGCCAGATGGTCTATAGCTCCATTCCAAACCCCTTCACTAGATCCAGACTTGTCCCTCTGAGTGTCTACCAGATACCCATATGGATGTATTGAAGGTAGTTCTATCTCAGCATGTATGAAACCAAAAGCACTATCTCTTCCTGTATTCCCTAAAAGGGGTAAGATGGAGAAACCTGTTTAGATATCATGTTCAATTGTTCAATACATCCTACTGAATCTGCCTCTGAAATTACCTTTCAATACGTTTCCTTCTCTTCTTACTTCTCATCCCTGCTTCCCATCATATCTCCCTTTTCTAGTTTTTACAATTTTTCCAATGGCTGTAAGTGCAACAAATGTATCCTTCAAAAACTAATATTCCAAAAGTCAATTCTATGTAAAAATCAATTTATCAGATAATCAATTAATTATCAAATTATACAAAATCTTATGATCAATAAATATCAGTGAATGCCTACTCTGTGCTAGACATACTTCTAAGAAACTGAGATTATAATAATAAATGGGAAAGATCAAGTTTCCATTCTAATATGTCAGAAAAGAAAAAGATATTTTAAAATAAACCTAATAGATGTGTGTATATATGTTTCTGTATGCAAATCTGAGTTTATGTTTAAGTGTGTGCATATGTGTGTGTATATGTGTACAAAGTGAAGTAATGTAAGGGCTTTAGAAAAAAGCCAGATAAGAGTAAAGCAAATAATTTTAAAATATTCTTTTCAATAGAATCAATGACTATGATTTCATTTACCTCATGAATATTATTGTTAAATATAGTCCATGAATGTTTTCTTCTTTGTATCAACTTAAGGAATATTTAGTATAAAGCAACAGAACATAGGAGAGTTTACTTTAAAATATAATTTTTATTAATATACTCGAGATATATATTCTAAAATAGCAGAGTCATATAGAAAAATAATGAGTTACAAATTGAAATATAATTGAAACAATGTAGTAATTTAAAATTTTCTAGTACTCACTAGAAAAGGGAAAAAACAAGTAAAATTAATTTTAATAGCACATTTTATTCAACCTGATATAGCCATAATATTATCATTTCAACATGTAGTCAATAGAAAAGTTATAAATTACATATTTAGCTTATTTTCTTTGTACTATTTCATTGAAATTCTGTGTATATTTAACTTTTGCAGCATAACTCAATTCAGACTAGCCACATTTCAAGGACTCAATAATAACATGTAGCTAGTGACTCATGAATTGAACAGTATAGTCCTACAGTATATTGAATATATCAAATATATTCACTATATAAAATATATCCATGATATTTAGTTGAATATATAATTGTATAGTCTTAAGTAAGAATATCTTAATAAGAAATGCACTTATAGTTATGAGTAATATATTCATTAACTCATTCACTGAATGTTTTAGTTGAATATATTTATTTCATTGAGGAATATTTTATAATGGCTATATTATTTATAATACTATGTTCAAAAAAAGTCCTAAAATTGTTTTTTATAAATTTAGCAAATTATTTATTTAATTGGTTTTTAATAAATATACCTACAATTATCTTTCATACTATGTTTTTTCAGACAGGGTCTCACTCTGTCTCCCAGGCTGGATTGCAGTGGCAAGATCAGAGCTCACTGCAGCCTCAACCTTCTGGGCTCAAGTGATTCTCCCACCTCAGCCTCCTGAGTAGCTGGGACCATAAGCATGCCCCAACATGCCCAGCTATTTTTTAACAGGGCCCCAGCCAGGGTTGGTGGATCATGCCTGTAATCCCAGAACTTTGAGAAGCCAAAGGGGGTGGATTACTTAAGATCAGGAGTTCGAGACCAGCCTGGTCAACATGGTGAAAACTTGTCCCTACTAAAAATACAAAAATTAGCTAGGCATAGTGGCATGCACCTGTAGTCCCATCTACCCAGGAGGCTGAGTCAAGAGAATCACTTAAACCTGGGAGGTGGAGGTTGCAGTGAGCCGAGATTGTGCTACTTTACTCCAGACTGTGCAACAGAGCAAGACTCTGTCTCAAAAATAAAAATAAATAAATAAGCAAATAAAGACAAGGCCCCACTATGTTGCCCAGGCTTGTCTCAAACTTCTGGGTTTATGTGATCCTCCCACCTTGACCTCCATCCAAAAGTGTTGGGATTACAGACATGAGAGACTGTGCCCAGCCAGTTATCTTTCTGAAACACAGAACTGATATCTCACTTCATGATTATTATAATAATATAATTATTATAATTATTGATAATCTCCTTTTATCATCTAAGGCTAAATTCTGTTTTAATATTACATTCTGCTATCTCTATACGGCTCAGGTTACAGTCATATTAGCTGCATAACATTCCAAAAAGTACTATTGATATGGTTTGGCTCTGTGTCCCCACCCAAATCTCATCTTGAATTGTAATCCTCAGGTGTCGGGGGAAGGATCTGGTGGGATGTGATTGGATTATGGGGGTGGTTTCCCCTATGCTGTTCTCCTGATAGTCAGGGAGTTCTCTTGAGATCTGATTGTTTAAAGGTGTTTGATAGTTCCCCCCTTGCTTTCTCTGTTTCCTATAACTATGTAAGATGTGTTGCTTCCCCTTCACCTTCTGCCATGAGTATAAGTTTCTTGAGACCTCCTCTGCTATGTGAAACTGTGAGTCGATTTGGTTACTTTCCTTTATAAATTACCTAGTCTCAGGAAAGTTTTTATACAATGTGAAAATTGGTACCAGAAGTAAGGTACTGCCTTAAGATACTTAAAAATGTGCAATCAACTTTAGAACTGGGTAATGGCAGAGGTTGAAACAGTTTGGAGGGCTCAGAAGAAGACTGGAAGATGTGGGAAAGTTTCGAACTTCCTAGAGACTTGTCAATAGCTTTGACCAAAATTCTGATAGTGATATGGACAATGAAGTCCAGGTTGAGGTGGCCTCAGGTGGGTATGAGAAACTTTTTGGGAACTGGAGCAGAGGTCACTCTTCTTATGCCTTGGCAAAGACACTGGTGGCATTTTGCCCCTGCCCTAGAGATCTGGGGAAATTCGAACTTGCAAAAGATGATTTAGGCTATCTGGTAGAAGAAATCGCTAAGCAGCAAAGCATTCAAGAGGTGGCCTGGCTTTTGATAAAAGTGTACGCCTATATTTGTTCACAGAGAAAAGATCAGAAATTGGAACTTACATTTAAAAGGGAAGCAAAGTGCAAACGTTTTAAAAATCTGTAGTTTGACCATGCAGTAAAAAAGAAAACCCCATTTTCTGGGAATAGATTCAAGCTGGCTGCAGATATTTGCATAAGTAATGAGGAGCCCAATGCTAATAGCAAAGACAATGAGGAAAATATCTCCAGGGCATGTCAGAGATCTTCACAGCAGCCCTTCCCATCACAGGCTTGGCAGGCTAAGAGGAAAAAGTGGTTTTGTGGGTCAGGCCCAAGGTCCTACTGCCTTTTCAGCCTTGGGACATGGCACTCTGCACCCAGCCACTCCAGCTCCAGCCACAGCGAAAAGGCGCCAAGGTACAGCTCAGACCATGGCTTAAGAGGGTGCAGTCCCCAAGCCTTGGCAGCTTCCACGTGGTGTTGGGCCTGCTGCTGTGCAAAAAACAAGAGTTTAGCTTTGGGAGCGCCTGCCTAGATTTCAGAGGATGTATGGAGATACCTGAATGTCTGCAGCAAGGGTGGAGCCCTCAAGGAGACCCTCTGCTAGAGCATTGCAGGTATTGGCTATTACCACATAAAAGTTAGAAAACTCCAGGAAATTGCTTCAGATTTCATACATCCTTTGTAATATTAATAGAAGTATGGAGATTTTTAAAAAATAACCAACAACCTTGTACCTACAAAATCTACCCAACTAGTACTGCTGCTAGAGGAAAATAAATGGTTGTACCTCTCTTCTACCTGTTAAATCTTCTAGTGACTGTAGCTGCTTGACAAATCCTAAACCCTATGTGGAGAACTAGATAGTAAAAGAGTGCAAGAAATGCAATTCTTAGTTTTTTAGCCTCTGCTATACTGGGGAGCATGGAAGCTAGTAAGAATAAGGCCAATTGCCAAAAGACAGTATCTGGCATTTCCCCCCCAAACCCAGTTGCTTTCTTACGTGTTTCTTATAACACTTAAAATATTTATTTTTCTTCTGGGATGGGGTTGATCACATAATTTTATCTTTTTAATCTTCTCCTACTTACTGAACAGTTCAATTTCAAAGCATCAAAACTGGTCAAGTATATTTTTAAAAATTCATATTGGTTTTTATCCTTCTTTACCATTGTTATCTTAAGAACTACACATTTCTTTGTTGTGAAAACTATTTCTAATTGCTTCTAAGAAATTTCTAGTTGGCTAAAGTTTTTTCTTAACAGACTAAATTTCTATCTACTTGCAACCAAAGATGCAATATCTGGCATATCTATAGTATTGGTCTGGACATTGTAGAGAATATTTTGGATAATGTTTTAGGGGAAAAAAGCCCCCAAATAGGAAGGAAGAAAGAAAGAAAGAGTGGAAATGAGAGGAAGAAAGATAAAAGGAGAAAGAAAAGTTCTGATACTATAGGAGAGGCAATACTTTACCTCTTCCCTTGTAGGAGTTTTTGTTTTCTGTTTTTTTTTTTTTTTTTTTTTTTTTTGGTTTCTGCCTGAGTCTGAGAATTAAATTAACACAATAGAAATTAACAGAAGAAAATTATACAAATTTATTTAATACTCAATACAGTTTTACATGGCATAGGAGCTGAGCCTGAGAATTAAACTGACCAATAGAAATTAACAGAAGAACATTGTACAGATTTATTTAATACTTAATATAGTTTTATATGGCATGGGAGCCCTCAAAAGGAAATGATGATCCAAAAAACAGAGTCAATCACTTATATACTGAATCAGACAAAGAATAGTAAATTGTGAAGAATCTAGTAAATAATATGGGAAGGCTTACAGGATGAGATATTTTAAAAGATCTATACAGAATTCTCAGTCTCCACATTTTTGTTCTTGATGATAAGAATGCTACTTTTCTTATCGTATAAGGTGAGCATCTTTCACGTGGAAATTTCATTTTTTGTGTGTTTTTAAGAAATAGAATGAAGATCAGAGTAATTTTCTTGCATCTGCTGTGTTTCAAATGCCTTTTATTCAAAATAGTCAACATGTCAGAATGGCATATTTTTACCTCCTTCAATACCATTGGCATTCAAAGATTCTGTTTTCTACATCTAGAATATGTTCTTAGTATTTCCTCCCTTTACTTATGCAGTATTAAAAAGTCTTTGGACAAAATCTTAAATTATTTAATTTGTTTTTCTCCCTTTCCATTTTCATAAACTTTCCAAAATGTGTTAAGTTTAGGCATTTTTTTTTTCTTTTCTCTTAGTTACTTAATCCTAGACAACTGCTCCTTTAAATAACATTGCTAAGGAAATGGAGCTAGTGAGACCTAGATTTGTATTTTATTTTTGTTCTTTGTAAATTAGACATAGATTATTAGTATCCTCCCATGACTAAACAATTTTTTTTATGGTTCTGTCACCCTTTAGAGATTGGGAAATACTCAGTAGTAATTAGGAGCTCATTAACCTTCTTTAAAATAATGAATATTCATAAAGAAAGAAAACATGAATGGATATTTTTCAGAGTTAGGCTTCTCCTAAGACTGCAGGAGCTAATTTCACTGCCATCACCACAGTCACATCTGACACTCCAAGAACTATAGCAGTTGTTGAAGCAGTTTCAGCTTACAGCACTCTGAAGTCTCCAGTGAACCAGCAAATGAATTCCAGAAGGCTTCTGACTCTAGGGTTCTCTGTTCTTTCACACTGTGACAGTTATTCTGAACTGGAAAAAATAGGTGCTATCCAGAAGGGGTGTGAGGAGCTGCTAGAAAATCTTCAAAAATTTTCATTAAATACACTCAAATTTGCACATGAAAGGAGAGTTCTGGCAGGGAGTTTTTACTGCTCATAAAACTGCATCATAAAATTCATGTCTTATTACCTTCTCTACATATGTCAAACAATATAAAAATGCTTAGATAATTGTTATGGAGCTCCATACCATCATTCTGTATCTTATTAGTAGAAAAATGGTACAGAAGCAAGTAGATAGTTGATGGATTTGGCCTTTGAACACATCCTCAAAGGTAATGAGGGGCCAGCATGTCTGGGCTCCCTAACCCAGAATGAACCACATAATTTCTTCATATCAATATGAATGACATTAATAAGTCAGTGTGGTGTGCTTTGTGGCTCCAGGATAAAAACCAAGAAAGCAACTTTTAGTTCTAATCCATAAGAAAATGGCCCCCAAAAGGTGATTGCTTCATTTAAACAAACACTCTTCTTTTACATAATCAATGTCTTCTTTTTAACAGATGTATTTTAACAGAATTATAATGAGAATGTATGGGAAGCTTAGATTTGGATTAAACCATTTAGTACAATGCTTCTGCAAAACACCAATTTGCATACTATAAACAATTATTCAGCCTCTGCTTATAACATTTGCAGGAACAGGGTAATCACATCTCCTACACAGCACTGTACAGTATACCTTTGAGCAACTATAAATGTTAGAAGATTGTTATACTGATGAGAAACACACTCTCCTCTTATACCCATTCCTTTCAGGAGCAGGTGGAACTCTAATATCTCTTCTCTATGACAAACCTTTAGATATTTGAAGGTTGCCATTGTGGAAATAAAGACTACACAAATGAGAATAAGCAGAGAGCATTTATCTATTTATTCAGCGCTTGTTATAGCATGGGAGTCAGCCACTATCACTTGCATTTACCAGAGACCCAAAGGGATACATGGGAGTAGGAAGACCTTATAATAATAATTTTTAAAGGGACAGCTTTGAATATGTTCTGATTGGAAGTTGTTGACATGAGACAGCTAAAGAAAGGCTTACTAGAGAGGAGCATATTTGACTTTCTCCAGTTGGTTCTGAGTTGGAAATAGCATTAAAACAAGGGAAACTGATCTTTGTTGACCAAGTCCTGAATGTTTTGAGCCAATTGCTGCAGAGGTTGTGGGTCAATATTCTAATGTTGCCTATGATCCACCTATTGTCTGTATGCATATTCAATCTCACCTCTTTTGGTCACTCTTTTTTGTTCAAAAGGTAAGGTGAGAGATCCAGACCTTCACTGCTTGATTCTCGTTCACTTGTACTCTTACTCATATCACAAGATCTTATTTTTTGTTGTTGTTGCATCATCATTGTGGTCATCTGATGAGAGTGGCCATGTACAAACTTTTAAGACTTTATATGGAATTTAATATACCAGCATCATGAACACCATAATAAAAGCAAAAACAATTTAAGTCATTTTAATATTGACCTGGTTCTTCAGAACCAGAGGGGTTATTGACTTGGTTCTTCAGAACCAAGAACTTGAATTGTCCAACCCAAGGTAAAATAACAAATCTCACAATCCACAAGGACCAAACTTAGAGAACCAAGTAGGCTTTTGTCAAGCTGGCACGTAGACTTTTCTACCTTACCTGTTTCACTGATCCAAGTATAGCAAGAAGTATCAGCAATGCTACAGATACCGCTGTGACTAGTGAAAAAAAAAAAATCCAAAACAATGTGATTGTTCAATTGTCTTGCCAACAGTTGAGATGGACCTGTATTCCATCTAGGTAGAGGTAGTATCACTTACAGTTTCTGCCAGCATTAGTGATATATGTCTTATAGGCTTTTGTTTGCATGATTCCTATTGCTGGAAACTGCCTTGGTTGTTTGTATAAACAATAAGTCAATAACACCTCCAAGTAAAGTGCTCCAATAATAAAGGGTGGCCTCCTTTAGGAGCTTGTATTAGAGTTAAAATTTCCAGGCTTGATCATCTTTAGAATTAGGGGTCTGTGTACCGGTAAGATTTGTAATGCTGTTTTTAAAATGCATGAGGTATGTGTACATGAAGCAAGCAGGACTAGCTATCTAGCCGCAAGGAAAGTAGTGTGTGGTAGGAACATGCAGGGATCCAGAAAAAAGAAATTGTTCATGACCTGAGGTTGGAATCAAGGCTGTTCATTAGTTGGGATACATATGTGAATCTCATAGTCTCTTCCAGATGACAAGTAATTGATTCATCTTTTTATGAAGGTTGCTGAATTCAAATTTAGAATTACAAAGTCTAATTAATAGAGTAATAGGTTCTTTTTGTGAGAGGGACATTCGCAAAGTCACAGGTTGATTTATCCATGTTAGTTCAAGTGGAAGTACCATTGGCTTTAATTCCCTGTGGTCTCATTTGATGAGACTGAAATTTTCCAAGGGTTCTTGATGATGGTAGTCTGGTGAGGGATAGCATATCCAGCAATCAGTGAGCTTGAAGATTACTATTTAGAATAATCCAAGATTAGTATTAGACAATGGTTATGCTCTAATCTGAAATTTTAATAAGAATAAAAGAAAAGAAAAAAAGGGTCATTGTGGGTGGGTGACTATCAGTGGTCTTTAGAAAATGAGAAGAATGATAGTCATTAAGTAGATAAAAAACGAAGTAGCAATTACACCAGAGATCTTGATCCAATATTGTGGGCAGAAGCTGTCTACTCTCTGAGGTCGTTACCTCCCTCTGAAGGTCTCGAGTCAGCTGTCTACTCTGAAGCTTTAAGATTGTAACCAGTTTATCTGTACCATGATGAGTCATTCCATGGAGAAATTTAACTAGTATTTATTTGAAGCCATCTGGTGCCACCAAAAATGCCAAAGATTATCTGAATAAAGCTAGAACTGTATTTTTATATTTTTCAGAATCAGGGGCTAAATGTTGATATTTTATAATTGTGTCTTAGAATGATTCCAGGTATTTATTCTTTAAAATTGTAGGTAGGTTCATAACCTTGGTTAAGGCTGCTTCTTTGGCAAAATAATATGTTATAACATTTCTTTTAGTTTCTATATTATTTATATTATCATTAGCTTCAATCTTCATAATAACTACCTCTGAATGGAACAGGAGTATATCTAAAAGTATTTTAAATATCTTCTCAATGTTTGATGGAGGTTCTAGCAGAGAAGAAACCCTTTGTTTCCAAAGCATCCCAAAGTCATGTATTTTTTTTAAATTGCACCTGTATATATATTTACTCTGAGGTCTTTGTCCAGTTAACAGACTCAGGTAAGTACAGTATCTCTGCCATCTGGACTAATTTTACCTGATAGAGAACTATATTTCGTAGGCACATAAATTAGTGGTAGAATACCCTGCTTGATAATCTCTAGTTTCAAGTTTGAAATATGATCCAGCAACAAATAATATTGAGTCGGGGTTTTCAATGGCAGTCTTTAAAAATACTGAAGTGTAGAAAGTATCCTAACTGAGGGAAGAAAATCATGGGTTGAATTCTTCTGGTAAGGGCAGGAGAGTAGCAAAACTAGGGTGTTCTAGTGGAGAATAGTAATGTGAGAGGGAGAGAGTAACAAACTCTCATGAGTGTTTAATGCTGGCTGAAAAGTGGTATGTGTTCAGAGGCAGCAGTAATGTCTGTATTGCATAAGGAACCATGAGATTAAGAGGGGAGCCTGTAATTAGCTCTACAGAAGCACCAGGTTTCGAATTGGCACCTAGGCTCTTAAACAAGGGGACTAAGCCTTAGTAACCAGGTCAAGGTGATACGTTTTGATGACTCCCATAAAGTTGGGTTAAAACCCTAAGTGTTTTTCCAGTTTGCTTACGCACAAGTAGACAATAAGGCTTTCACTTGGAGGTGCCTATGGAAGAAGTCTGTTGACAAGCCTTCCTCAGATTCCAAAAGGCCAGTTCCTGTTTAGATTGAGTTGTCTCCATCTCAAGAAGAATTTGACACTTGCTTGTAATATCTGATTAAAACATGCAATCCTCTTGATTGTTTTTTGAGGGATCTAGGATGTTTTTATGGTCTTTAGTCATCAGAAGACAGTGATTTTTCCTCCTCACGTGCATTATGCCTTCAATAATGAATTAGAGTCTTGGAAAAATTATGATTTATCTTTTGAAACTTTATATCTCTTTTGTGCTAAAGCCAAGAGTAAGTAATTGGAATCCTTTTTACAAGCTTCCTTTTTCTCTGAATGAAGTAGGAGATCAAATACATATTGCATCAGAACTGAATCTCAGGGGAAAATTTAGGTCTTTTCATTCTTGATTGAGGGCCTGGGAAAAACAGAAGTGGGCTTCAGCAAACCTTTGGGGCATGACTATTCAGGCTTACTGCTGTCCTCCCCAGGTAAATGTAGAAAGCAAACATTGAGAATGAAAAACGGGAAGTCTTCAGTTACATTTTGATTGGAGGTTGATGGAAAACCTGAAAGCAAACTGATTAGAAGCGGAAGATTTATGCAATTGGTTTTGAAACATATTTGGTTTTGTGTGGTTAGTTCTGAGTTGAAAACAACAACAACAAAAAATAGGAAAGCTGGCAATCATTGACCAAGTTTTGACCACTTGGGGCTGATTGATGCAGAGGCTATAGTTTGCTTTCCCCAGTGGGTATGGCAGACATTGTGAGTCAGTGGTCTGTGGTCACATGTGCTCTGCTCACTCTCTGTATATTCAGTCTCTTATCATTTTGTCTCTTGTAAATCTTCATATGTAATTTGTGTCCAACTACCTCTAGAAATAATTTGAAAAATATAATTGATACATGAAGTTAGATTTTTGCAAAGGGGAAATAAATTGTTTTGCTTAACAAACTAATGGCAGATACCTGAAAACATGAACTTTTCTCCTCAATTCCACTAGAGTTAATTTTTTTCTCTGTAATTGTTTGTGTTGTTACAGAGGATCTTAATGATTTAAGAATGGAGGGAGTAACAACCCTGGTACCTTCTGGGAGCAAATTTAACCAAGGCCGTCCTACTTACCCTGCTGAGCCTCAGGCCAAGGTCACACTGAACATCTGTTCAAGGTGTGCCAGGTAAAAGACATAATAGGTATAGTATATATAAACATGATCTTGATTTTTAAAATCTAAGATTTGGATGCAAAGACTGTACTCTTCTGTGTTAAGAACATCTTTTCCTTCCAGTGATCTTTTGTGCTAACATTGGCTAGGGAGTTAGTTATGCAGTTTATCCTGTGCCCAGTACCACTCAGACCAACAATGAATCAAAGACTTTATATTGTCTTCACTTCACAGCTTGAGACCATTTATGTTCTCTGTCTCTGAATTTCATTTGCTGTCCACCATTCTGTTCTCTTTCAAAGAAATTTTAAGGGCTCTGTACATTCAAAGCCACTTTTAAAGCACCTGCATAGAGGAAGAGTTTGGCCAGGTACAGTTTAAGATCTGATATTATTGACCTCTTAACCTGCCCCTCATCCTGTTCAACTCCTGGAAAGAATTTAATCAGCTTGATGCTTTTCAGTTTTGGCAGCTGGAAGCAATCTTTGCATATATTGTATGTGGCCAAAGAAGTAGCTTGTAGTTACTGCCAAGTCAGCTCCCAGTGCTGGTCTAGCAGAAACTCACCAAATAGCTAGAATTCATTCTTTCATAGGAACTAAATCTCATTTGCAAAGAGGCTTTTAAGCCTGTTTAAATGATAAAACAAGCTTTCTAACCCTTATGTAAATGGTCCAGATTAGCAAGAGCAGTGTACTGGCGGGCCAATTTTATCTCCTTTTCTTTATGTCTAGCTGTTCTATTGTGCTGTTTGAGAGGAGATTAGCTGCTTGGATATAGGGACGGAGGAAGACTGCAGGAAAACCAAATCAGATTTTTGTAGCTCTCTCTCTTTTGCTTTACTCCTTTGGAAGTTTTATTTTAATTTTCACAGGCTTAGAAAAATGGAAAGGACCGCTCTTAGAAAATCAGGAGATGTTATTCTAGGCCATCAAGATAAATGGCGTAACATAGTGAAAACAGCAATGGAAACATTGCTTCAGACAGGTAATATTTGATGGATTGACTTTTTAGTAGGACTGTGAAGAAAACTTCTTATATGTATGTGATAATATGTAAGCATTCTGAGTGGACACAGTCATCTGTGGAAGAGTTATTTGACACTTTGTTTTAAACTTTGTAGCATAGTTGTACATTTACATTTTGACTGGAGAGGGGTTGATGCTTGGTTTTTCATGTCATTTGTAGGAGACTGGGATATGAGGTGGTGGTTTTTCCAAAAGGCAAAGTTTATAAAAAAGTGTTTTTCTAATCTATTGGGGATCTGAACTGCAAAAGGACCAAGCACCTTCATAGCCCTAAATTATCATTCAGCTTCTCAGTTATAGACTGTAAATCACAAACATCCTGCATTTAAAGTCAGAACATAACACAATTTTTCAACAAATATTCAACTGAATAATAATTGGTGGCATGTATTACATTCTTGCTATAAACCATATACTATTCTAAACACACTAAATGTGTAAACTGATTTAATTTGCAGATAATCCTCAGAATTAATTATTATTACTATTCCCATATTATAAATAAGAAAATGGAGGCACGTACTGATTGAATAATGTGTCCAGAGTAATACAACCAATAGGTGGAAAACCACAGTTTGAAACTCGAGGCAGCATAGGTTGACAGTCTGCCTACTAGTCATTCTGCTTTATTGGTAAGTACCAAGCTATTGTCTAAAAGTGAAGATGAAGGCCTAAAATAGATAAAAACAATGATATATAAAGAGATTGAGGTGTTTGAAATGATGAAAGTTCATGACTGTTTCAATGGAGAATAATGCATTGTTGTACTTTCAAAAGCAAAGGAGAAATACGTTGATTCAGATAAATGTGATAAACATAGGGAAGATTCCAGACTGTTGATTTTAGAGCAGCTACTATGGCTAGAATTTAAAGAAAAAAAACCCAAGTATTGTTTGTCAAGAACTACAAAGAATCTGAGATTTTATTGCATTTACAACTTTATATGTTAGTCTACTACTGTTTTATGCATACTAGGAAATGTCATGAAACTCCTGGGTCAGAGACCAAGGACTTGACTTTAAAGCAATAATAATAACCAGTATATTAGCATCTTTGCTGGTTTCCTGAGCCACAGTTCTCGCAGAGTAACACAAATAGTGCAAAAGATTATATTACATAAAAGGAACCTGAGCTTAGAAAATGTGACTATTCTATAACAGACCATTAGCATTTCTGTGTGTTGCTCCAGGGAGGGCCTCCACATGTATCCTCCAAGGCTGTGTACTAGATCAGCAATCCTCAACCATTGTGGCACCAGGAACTGGTTTTATGGAAGACAATATTTCCATGGATGGTTGATAGGGTGGTTTTGAGATAGAACTGTTCTACTCCAGATCATCAGGTATCAGTTTTTCATAAGGAGCATGCAACCTAGATCCCTTCATGCATGGTTCATAATAGGGTTCATGCTCCTGTGCGAATCTACGGCTGCTCTGACAGGAGGTAGAGCTCAGGTGGTAATGCTCCCTTGCCCACTGCTAACCTCCCACTGTGCCAGGAGGTTCCTAACAGGCCACAGACCAGTACCAGTTCATGGCCCGGGGGTTGGGGACCCCATGCTATACAAATATTCTTGAACAGATGATCTGAAAAAAAAAAGGCTGTTAATGTCTTTAAATATGAGAGACACATGGAGAACTGTCTCATGGTGCTACTTTGGGTAGATTACTTTTGTAATACATTGATGTGATTATCAAAGCTTTCCATCATCAATTCTCCAACAGCAATCCATGTCACTGCCCTACCTCTCTTTTTGCAAGTAAGTCATTTAAAATTGTAAGAATTATACTTTCTAAGCAGGGCTGAGCAATTATCAGAGGTAGAAGTCATAAACTGAAGCACAATGGTGAATGTCTGGTTGTATCAGGTGCCCACATAATATTTTGAAATATCACTTGATTAGTGTCTTAGTCTTTTTGGGATGCTATAAAATACCATACAGAAATATCATAAATTGTGTCTTATAAATGACAAGTATTTATGTCTCCCAGTTCTGGAGACTGAGAAGTCCAAGATCAAGGTGCTGGCTGACTCGGTGTCTGGGGAGGAACCTGCTTCCTCATAGATGGCTGTCTTCTTATAGTGTCCTCACATGGCAGCAGGGTGAGCTAGCTTTCTGGGGTCTCCTTTATAAGGGCACTAATTCCATTCATGAGGGTTCCACCCTTGTGACCTGATCACCTGCCAAAGTCCCCACCTCCTTATATTACCACACAAGGGGTTACATTTCAACATATGAATTTGGGAGGGAACACAAACTTTCAAGCCATACCAGTTAGTTACCAATTTCACATTTAAAAAAGGATATCTGTCTTCACTTAAAAATTAGTACATCTGATAACCTGGGTCTATACTCTGGAAGGATTTCACAGTAGTAGATTCCTCCTGCTCTAGACCTGGAGGCCAGCAGTCATGCTCCAGTACACTCTAGTCTGTCTGGTTAGAGTCATTCATTTATACTACCTGTCTGAAGTCTAGAGGCTTTTGTTTGTAACCTCTGAATTGTAGGAATACCATGTAAAGGAGTAAAGACTCTCCCTTTACCTTATAAGCATTTGATAAGTGGATCTATGAAATAAACTCACAACAGGCAGTTTAACAGGAGAAAAGGTCTACAGATTTATTATAAGCTATGCGGCATCACAGGAAAGAAAAGTGAATACCTAAAAACCTAGTAAGATTTAGGAGCTTATATACCCTCTTCATATGGGAGAGGGTATGGGGAATGTAGGCAACTTAGAGGAGAGGAAATGATTTTGGGGGAAAGAAGAGGTCTTTGGGATAATTGATGATAGCTTGTGAGAAAGTTTATCTGGGCATGGTGTCAACTCCTAGTCTCCCTCTCCTGTGATAAAAGTTCATCTTCCTTGGTTAATGAAACTCCCAGGGAGGTGATTGATGGTAATGATGAGGTTCCTTTTGGAGAATCTTTCTTTAGACAGATGAGAGAAGTTCAGCATTTGCTGTTTTCTTTCTAAGTGCCTTCAGCTTGAAGTAATCAATATACCAAAACAGCATATTTTTGGGTGACACATTCTAAACTCCTTCGGGTAGAACTTCAGGGAGAAGCAATGAATCAGGTCTGGAAGAATGCAGGTGAAGGAGGTTCAAGGCCAGTGGGAGAAGGATCTGGTGCCAGAAGATACAGATTCCTGTCTGTACAGGGTACCAGTGTCTCAGGGTGTCAGGTTATGGACAGGAGTTTAAGGCAAGAAGCCTGCAGCCTTTAGAGACAAGAAATCCCTCAGAATGCAGACAGAGTGAGCCAGTCAGAAATTCAGTGCTGCAGATCAGACCAACATGGAGAAAAATGACTGCTTCATTTAGAGAACTGTGCCCATCCCCAATGCTTTCTTTGTGGGCCCCTGTATTTTGTGGGGAAGGGACAGATGAGAGAAGAATTCAGAATTCATAGAGCAAAACCAGACATCGGATTTTAGCCTTGGAATCAGGATTTAATTCCAAATATTGAGGGATTGGAGACAGTGTGGTGCAGATGAGTAAGAAAATTTACGATAATTAATGTTAAATTATATCACTTTACTTACCAATGCCTTTCAAGAGTTTATACAAAGGTAGACTAGAAAGACAATCTGCTTTGAGTGTGATAAAAGAGATCTGACATCCACAGTAAACTACCTGGTATGCCATTTTAAGGAAAGTTCAGAAAATCTCTTTGTTTAACTGTGAAACGGAGTTCATATAGCCTTGGAGATAATTTCCAAGGGTGACTGGGAAGGCTGGATGGGATAATTACTGTGTAAATACTTGAGTAGTTTAAAATGCTTTTTTTTTCCTCATCTTTTTGAGAAGCTCACATTACATTGCTAAGATATTGAGTAAAAAGGGGCCTCATTTTCCTGACGTTGAGTCTTTTCTCTCTGCCTAAGACTTCTGACTGGTCAGGGAAGAAATCTCTGGTCCATCTTTCAGGATTTCTGTGTTCTATGAAACAGTGTAAAGTGGCAATGTTTTTGTTTGTTGCTGTTTCTTAGAGTTTCAAGGTCAAGAAATCATTTTCTCACAGAACTAGGGAGGTAAAATGTAATAAATGAGCTTAATGGTTATGTTGTGATCTTGAAATAATACTATAATACTAAGATATTATCAACCGTCTTGATATAGAATCAATAAGACTCAAGTGATGTTGTGGGTTTCTGCAAAGAGCCCATCAATGACCAAGTTAATATAAAAAGTGGAGTCCATTCTTCAGATTTTCATTTTCCTTAATCTTTTTTTCAAATATTCCCCTGCTTGTAAACTACTCATAGGGTTACAGAGGCTCAGATCATTCTAACCCAAATATGGTACTTTGTCATGTTGGGTACTTTGAACTGAAGGAGACTGGAAGGACCTCAGAAGCAAGGTCTCTCTGACCTTCTTTTCTCTGCCTGCCTTCTGCCACTTTTTCTCGCTTGAAGCAAGACATAGAAACCAGAATTCCTCTTCCTGAGTCTTTGGGCCTTTATTTCTGGAGGCTCCCGTGTCACATAAAACTTTAGTTAAATACATTTGTTATGCTTTTCTTTTGTTAGTCTTTTGCTATAGGAGGGTCATCTGTGACCCTTATGAAGAGTGAGGAAAGGTATCAAATCTGTCTACCCCTACTGTCACAGTGTCTGAAAGTGAGTTTGCATATAGTATATCCAGAACCTTATTGCTCTTATCAAGCAATAAGAGCAATAATTTTAAGTTAAATAAATTTTAAATATAATTTAATTAAAATAATTTAATGTGTTTTTAAAAATAATAATAATTGTACATATTGTGTATTTATAGGGTATAATACAATACTTTGTTATATTTTTATTTTATGGAAGGATTAAATCAAGCTAGTTAATAAATCCATCACTAATCATGCTTATTTTTTTGTGATAAAATACTTAAAATCTACTTTTTTAGTAATTGAAATATATAATGCATTGTTATTTGTTATAGTCACCATTTTGTGCAATAGATCACTGAAACATATGTATTCCTTTTGTCTAACTAAAATTCTGTACATTTTGACCAACATATTCCCTTTCTTCATTAGTCCTCTTCTCCTGAGCCTCTGGTAACTACCATTCCATTCTTTACTTCAATGAGTTTGATTTTTTTAGATTTCAAATATAGGTGAGATTGTGCAGTATTGTCTTTCTGTGCCTGACTTATTTAATTCAGTATAATGTCTTCCAGGTTCATCCTTATTGCTGCAAATAACGAAATTTTCTTCTTATTAATGGCTGAATAGTATTTCATTATGTATGTATACCACATTTTGTTTATGCATTGATTCAATGATGGACATCTGCAGTGATTCCATAACTTAGCTACTGTAAATAATGCTACAATGAACTTGGGAATACAGATATCACTGTGACATGCTAATTTTAATTCTAAAGCTTCTGTACAACAAAGGGAACACTGAATAAAGCCAATCCACAGACTGGGAGAAAATATTTTTAAACCACATTCTGATAAGGGGCTAATACCCAAAACATATAAGGAACTCCAACAACTTAATAACTAGAAAAGAAAGAACCCAGTTTAAAAATGGGCAAAGGATTGAAATCAACATTTCTCAGAAAAAGACACAAAGGGCCAAAAGATAACCTGAAAAATGCTAATCATCACTAATCATCAGGGAAATTTAAAACCACAAAGCAGTATTGCCTCACACCTGTTGGAATGGCTGTTATCAAAAAGATAAAGGAGAAAAGATAACAAGTACCAGTGAGTGTGTAGAGAAAAGGAAACAATTGTGCACTGTTGGTGGAAAAATAAATTAATATAGCCATTATTGAAAAGTGTGGAGTTTCTGCAAGAAAGTAAAAAAAAAAAAAAAATTACTGTATGTTCCAGCAATCCCACTTCTGGGTATATACTTAAAGGAATTGAAATCATTATGCCAAAGAGATATCTGCAAAGAATTTTTCTCATTCAGGACCTGATTGGAAGATGTGATTAGTAACGGGGCTGACACATTGTACTGGGAAAAACTGAGGGATTTGAGAGATACACAACCAGTGGAGGAACTTCTACTTTTCCAGGCATCAGGGAAAGAGAAATTCCGGCTACATTAAACAGGTCTGTAGAGTGTTCTGTGCCAAAAAAGCAATTAAAGGAACAAGAATGTAAAACAAGTTTGTTGATTAGCATAGTTATAAGAAATAAAGAAAAATATAAGTTTTTTTCATAAATATTTTACATGAGGTTAAAAAGTACAAAATAGCTTGTGTTTTTAAGCTGGAAATTATCCTGTAAATAGCCTATCACTTGACAGCCTTAGTCTGCTGTGAACATTGCTGCAATTTGTATAATTTAAACAGAGAAATGACATTATTTGGCAAGTGAGAAAGTGCATGGCTAATAGATAACTCATCATCAAGATATATAAAGAATCTAATCCAGGACATCTTATTTTCCCCCTTAGATCATGAGTGAAATAAGCCTCTATAAAACAGCAATTTTGAGTAAATAGAGCATTGGCTATATAGGATATAATAGTGGTTCTTGTAAGTGGCGAGTTTATTTCTTATAAGGTAGTTGTTTAAAAAAGTCAATGAGTGTCCAGGCTGGACTTACAGAAGATTCCACAAATACAGTTACATATCCTTGAATTATATAGGCAAAAGAAGTTGCATTTCTTGCCTAAGAGTCATAGTACACAGTAAGTCATATCAAAAAAGTAAAGTGTTGGTAGGTCAATAAGTCAAATTATCGGTAATTATCAGCAGAACTTTCATGACTTAAAAAAATTGTAATTTGCAAAATTGTGAGCTTTGCATTAAAATTCTCTATTGAATGTCTTGAATTTTGTTTTAATATAACAGTTAAGATACCATCAACTAGCAGAGAACTGCTGATACCAAGGCATTAATGACTATTTAAATGAAGTTTATAAGCCGTTTTTCTGGAAAGACCACCCACTAATTCTGTCTACCCACTGCCATTCTCAGGAGTTAAATCTTGTTTTTGTGGACTCATGCCAGGGCATTCCGGGTGGTAAGATGCTATTTGCTTTTGATGGTGCAAGTGTTTGCATTCCTTCATGCTTAACATCAATAGTGCACAAAAAAGGGAGCTGAAAGCCATTTTAAAAGAAATTGGATTATAGAGAACATACAATGATACTGGCTCTGAAACTACAGCATGAGAATTCCAGAAGAAATTTGTTCCTAAATAGCTTTTTGTTTTTTAACTGATTTGTCTCATGTAATTCAAACGAAGATTGTTCTTCATTTCTCCTAAATATCATGGGATTAAAATATTGACTCTAGTTATATGTGGATTTGATAAAGCAAAAGTACATCACTGTTGGTGATAGAATGCTGATAAAAAGATGAATGTCAGGTCTTAGGAATGTGAACTCATTTCAAATCGTCTAGATTATTTATTAGTTGACTTGAGAAAACCTATGTAAATGATCATATATTTGGTTTCATTTTGTTTATTTTTTTTCTTTTTTACTCTTAACTATTTTATACATTTATATTCAGCAACTTCCCATGGGAAGAAACGGTGAGCAAAACAGACATGAAAGAAAATGGATAAGGATGAAAATGGATAGCTATCACTTGTTTAAATTTTGAAGTTTTTCATAAAGCTGACCTCCTAGGCCTAGAGGCGAAAGGGATTCCATTTGAGTCACGTATACAATTGTAACCGTGTGTTTCAGGTTTTTGGCTCCCCTGCCCAGGAATGGGGGAAGAGGCCTTGGAGGTGCAGTGGGCTTGTTCCAGTAAATATCAGACCCAAAGGGTTTTGCAGAAAAGCGATTTATAAGGCAGAGAAGAGAAAGAGAAACAGAGAGCAAGTGAGCTCCCACGCTGCCGTGGGAGGGGATCCCAGAGAGGGAAAATCTGCACAGGTGAGGGGCTAGGGGTCTTTCAATCTGGGAGTTAGTCCTGCCCCATTGAAGTTCTTGTCCCATAAGAGTTCCTTCAAACTTCCACTGGAGTGATTGATTTTTTGACTTTGACATCCAATTGGTTGTTTGGCCCACAGTCCTCCCATAGCTTTTCACGGGCCTTTTAAACAAAAGAAGCTCACCTGGGCAGTCTACCTTTCCGATTGCATGTGCGAAAGTTAGACAAAGACCTCTATGCTTCCGGATGGGGACGTGAAAGAAGGCAGGTCAGGTGGGTCTGTGAAACCACGCCCCTTGTGGACCCGGGAAGATAAGTTAACACATTCCCTTACAATGCACCATCTACTGCCATGTTTCAAGTGACAGAAACATTTAATTTGAATCCAAATGCATTTATCCAGCACTACTCTGTGTCAGATACTGTGATATGCTTTAGAAATAAAAATGAGCACTTTTGCCTTCTAGGAACTTACTTGTATTTCAGCTAGAATGAGACATGCAAACAAGTACGTGCAACGCACAATGTCAGATGATGATTGTGCCCTGGGAGAAACTAAAGCCTGTTAGAATGGCTACGTCATCCCGGATGTGACTGGTTGCAATTTTATGTGGGCTGTTGCTCTGGAAAAAAGCCTCACCTTCAGAAATATTGGTATACTGCTTCCATTGTTCATTCAAGATCTGCATGAAAAAAGACATGAGAATAGCAAATGCCAGCCAGAAACCGGGGGCCACATCAATTTCATTTTCTTGTGCATTTGCTTTTAAGTCAATGCAAGATTCTCTTTAACCCCACTCCTTCTAGTAGCTGCTTTGTGATTTGTAGGGCAGGGAGGGCCTTGTATGCACATGTGTGCACACTCACGCACACAATATCAAAGCCTTTCTTCTTATATGACAAACAGCTGGTGCTTCCAAGCAAGTGATATCAGTGTTGAAATCTCAGCTTGACCACTGTACAACCTACAGGAAAAAAACAAACAAACAAACAAAAAACCTCTGTAGACTTCAATATTCTATATGAACATGGGGATGATAATTTTTGCCTGTGGAGTTGCAGTGAAATGGAGTGGTTACCTCAGTTTTTAGCATAGAATCTACTCTGAAAAAAAAAAGTCTACTTCAGGAGAAAAAACTGGCCATATACATCTCAAAATAAGTCAAATATACATTTAAATCCAGAGAAGTCACACTATGTACTAGAAAAAAAAAAAAAGAAATATTAAATTGAAGGTCTGTGAAACAGTCATAAGGGCTGTTCAAGTGAGTAAAATATTAAGACTAATTCTGATTGAGTTTTACCTGAATAAACAGAGGAACTTTTGAAGTGGTGTCATTTGTCTGAGGTGATACCGGAGGTCTGTTGTCCCATGGCCACAGAAAACTAGGACATGGACACACCAGAGTGAGGATCAGAGCAGATGTTTAACAGGCAAAAGAAAAGAAGAGAGGGATGCAGAGAGGGGTCCTGGAGAAAATGCATTGCCAGTTCCTTGGGGAAATGCAGAGATTTTATAAATGAGTTTGAGGGGATGGTTTCTGATTTACATAGGGCACAAAAGATTGGTCAGACCCAGGTGTGCTATTTGCATAGAGCAAGAAGAAGCTGGCCACCCCACCCTAACTTTTATCATGCAGGTGGTTTCTCTACCTGGCCGGCATCATGTTGTCTAGTTCTTTACTATATATGTGGTGACAAAGAAAAGGGAACCTCCATGTTGAACATACCTGGCTTTCAGGTAGCCCTTTTCTATTGGCACAGCTGCCTGCATTCACTGGTGTGAGCTTCCAGCTTGCTTACCTATGTTTGCAGCTCAATTTTACAGCTGCTTTTTGTTTGAAAATAAATGATTTGGGGGATGCGTTTTGTTAAAAGGAAAGCCTTGCTGAGGACTCCTTTTATCCTCACTATCTGCCTAAATAATTCTTTCTAGCTCCTGTATCACCTTGATTATAGAGATGGTGATTTTCTTATCATTCCTCTTTCTATGGATGTACAATCTACATGTTTACTCTATCTACCTATTCATCCATCCATCGATTTCATAAACCCCTTTCCCAAGACTGTGATGTAAAGGAAATGGATGATGTGAGAGACAGGGAAAGGTGATCTTCCTAGTCACAGTAGCCGCCTCAAACATCAGCAAGAAAAGCCTGTTTATGAATCCCTCAGGGTTTCCAATTTATACCAGCAGAGCTGAAGATATGTTTTTGCTTCTCCATGTAGTTAATCAAGTCTTTGCTGTGATCTTCATTCAGGGTAACCTCCTTTTCCAGGATTTTGGAACTTTAGAGAATATCTGTGATATGTGGAAGAGAAATTTAGGAAAAGCCAAAGGCCATCCAGAGAGTAAGTATCCTAAAATTAGGGCATGAAAACAGTACACTGGCAGCTACGAAAAAGAACAAAATCTTCTTCATCCTTTGCAGCAGTATGGACGAGCTGGAGGCTATTATTCTAAGTTTAAGAACTAAGAGATAGAAAATAAAATACCACATGTTCTACTTATAAGTGGGAGCTAAACAATGGGTACACATGGACATAATGATGGAAACAATAGACAATGGGACTCCAAAAGCAGGGAGGTTGGAAGGGGGGTGAAGGTTGAAAAATTATCTATTGGTTTCAATGGTCACCATTTCAATGATGAGTACACTAGAAGCCAAAACCCCACTAGTATGCAATATATCTGTGTAACAAACCTGTACATGGACCCCTGAATCTAAAATAAATTAGTATATTGTCTGGAGAGAGTCTATGCACTCAATTTTCAGGTAGGGGAAGAGTCTTAGCCTTCCAGTGGGTGCCGAGGACTGACTTCCCTGCATTGTAATAGACTCACACAAAAAATGAGAAGTAACCATATTGTAAAATCAAGGAACCAATGAAATTGTTGTTGCTCCCTCACACTTCCTTTACTCAATACGTCCTTGAGTGAGATGCAGCACAAAGGAAAGGAAGGTGAGCCAGTACTCCATACCTATTCATTTGTTAGTTGATTGACATTTGGCCATGTTGATACCTTCTTTGGAGAAGTAGCTATTTCAATTCCTTACTCACTTTTAATTTGGGCTATTGTCTCTTAATTACTGAGTTGTAAGAATTATTTATATATTACGTATCTAGACCCTTATCAGGTACATGGTTTGCAAATATTTTCTCTCATTCGGAGGCTTTTCACTTCTTTAATTGTGTCTTTTGAAGCAAAAACCTTTTTCATTTTGATCAAGTCTGACAACTTATCTGTGTTTTCTGCTGTCAGTTAGGCATGTGGT
Source organism: Saimiri boliviensis (assembly GCF_048565385.1). Classification (NCBI taxonomy): domain Eukaryota; kingdom Metazoa; phylum Chordata; class Mammalia; order Primates; family Cebidae; genus Saimiri; species Saimiri boliviensis. Next base: position 21,040,903 of record NC_133463.1, read on the forward strand.
GTCATATCTAAGAAACTATTGCTTAATTCAAGTTCCCAAATATTTATGCCTATGTGATCTTCTAAGAGTTTTGTAATTTTACCACTTATATTCAATTCTATGATCTATTTTGACTTAATTTTTTGTCTATGATGTGAGACAGGGATCCATTTTCATTATTTTGCATGATATCCAGTTGTTCTAGCACTATTTGTTGAAAAGATTATTCCTTCTGCCTTGAATTGTCTTGGTACCCCTTTATGAAACCATGTTTACCTTAAACTGTTTTCTAGTATAATAAATTTCTGCTTATCTTATGCCTTACAGTGCCAAACTTGAAATTAGCCATTTCTCCAAGGATCCGTGGTTCCTGTTAGCAAAAATGTATAGTAGAGAATAAAATCTGCTTATTAAGGTGCATTGTGGGAATGGCATTGCTTTTTGGCTACTTTAGTGAAAAAGATTAGGGCAAACATACTTTATTAATAAATATGTATTTAAGGCGTTGTTTTATATTGATATTTCCACTCCAATTATAACATTTTGATGTTCCCATTTAAGTTCTTGGTTCTATAATAGAAAATTCTTTTTTTACACTAACGATCTTTATTTCTGACAAAATACAATTATTTATTTTCAAGTCAAGAAAATATGTAACAAGTAATATATAAGATATCCCAAGATTCTTAGTGCAGTTTAAGCTTACTAAAATTTAAAACTGGATTAAGACTTTTGGGATAGCTTACAGAAAATTATGCAAACAATAAAACTCCTGAATTAATTTTTAAAGTCCTATGTGGTTACTTTTGTTTTTAGATTACATTGATTTCACCAGTGATTTGCAGCCAAGTTACTCGTTTTAGAGTTTATAGAGTCATTCACAATACCTTACTCTGTACAGCGATATAATGTCTATACTTATCCGGCAAATAATCAGTTCCACTGTTTCAGTTTACCTTCAATTTGAGACCAATGCTAATTTACATTCTAATATCCTAAAAGCATCTCCTTTTAGCCACTGTCTTCATCTGTTTGCCTGCTATAAAAAATGTACTACAGACTGGTGGCTTATAAACAATAGAAATTTATTTCTCATAGCTCTAGAGGCTGGAAGGCTGAGATCAGGGTGCCAGCATGGTTCTGGTGAGGACCTTCTTCCAGGCTGGAGAATGCAAACTTCTTGTTGTGTCCTCATATGGTGGAAAGAGCTAGCTGGCTCTCTGGCCTCTTCTTGCAGAAGCTCTAATTGCATTCATGAGGGATCTACCCTCATGGCCTACGTACCTTCCAAAAGCCCACCTCCAAATATCATCACATTAGAGATTAGATTTCAACATAAGAATTCAGGTGGACACACACACAATGGGCTGACACATATATTTAGTCTGTAATAGCTGCTAATCTTCTCCTGGTGCATATTGCCAACTACTGAAAGAAGGGTCCAATTTTAAATAGAAATGATCAAAAAATACTTTAAAATTATATATTATGGTTTTATTTCACCACCACCTGGTCCAACCACAATGTTTAATACATATTTATATGACAAGAACATATATATAACTTTGGGATAAAACAATTCTGCATTATATTATTATTTATACTATTATTAATTCCTAACAATTTTGAATTAAGATACCTGCATTTGTTCAGTGCAGCTGAAATTCATGCCCTTATACAAGAGGTGTAAGGAAGCTTGCTTATCCACGCTTCCATGTGAGGACACACAGAGGCACTTTCTGTAAGGCACAGGCCTTCACTGGACACCATATCTGCTGCCACCTTGATTTAGACCTCCCAGCCTACAGAACTGTGAGAAATAAATTTCTGTTGTTGATAAATTACCCAGTCTAAGATATTTTGTTATAGGGCAGCCTGAATGGGCTAAGACAGTTTTATCAGTACTTTTGAATGAAAAGCAATTGCTTCTTACATTTTTCAGGTTCATTTTTTATCTTTTACTACCTTCCACCCTTGTTCACTTTCTCTTTGTTACATACTTTCCTTTTCCAGATAAAAGGGTAACAGCATATTTATTGATTCATTTGTATCTAATTCAGGGCCTCAACATTATGGAATCCATGTATGATCTTCAAAATTTATAATTTTATTGCTTTATTTGATCTACAAATACATCATTTATAATCAAATATATTGATTTACCTACATAGTACTTAATCTAATTCATTTTCAATTTTATTTGAGCACTGTATATGAAATATAGCTATTTTTTCCATGGGAGTATAAAAAGGAAATACCTCAACTTCTCCATGATCTCTATATTTTAAGACAAATAACAAGGGCAAAACAAAATATATTGAAGTACGTGAAGTTTTGCTTTATTTTGTAAAGAAAATATAAATTCAAGTATCTTTTTTTCTTTTAAGACAAAGTTTCTCTCTTGTTGCCCAGGCTCTGGAGAGCAGTGGCACAATCTCGCTCACTGCAACCTTCACCTCCCAGTTCAAGCAATTCTTCTGCCTCAGCCTCCCAAGTAGCTGGGATTACAGGCGTGTGCCACCATGCCTGGCTAATTTTGTATTTTTAGTAGAGATGGGGTTTCTTCATGTTGGTCAACCTGGTCTCGAACTCCTGACCTCAAGTGATCCACCTGCCTCGACCTCCCAAAGTGCTGGGATTACAGGTGTGTACCACAGCACCTGGCCAAAGTCAAGTATTTTAATGTCAATAAAGAATATTTTGAAACTAGAATAAAATTCCATTTTTGAAAGATAATCAGAAAATGTGTCCGTTATAATACCTTTAGTGCATATCTGAAAAATTTACATAGAAAAATTTTCCAAGTATATGATTTCCAGATTGTCTGGATTTCCTGGAAGCTTTAACAAAAACCACTAGTGCTTATTTACATTCAGTATCCATTTTGTTGCAATATGTGTCATTGAAAACTTACATTTTACATCGTATTTTATATAATATGGATATAGCTTTAGATGTAATTAGGTATTTACATAGTCTGCAAATTAGCTTTGGATTTAATTTTAGTGCAGAAATCTAAACTCTTACAATAATCAAATGACAGGCCCACATTCTCAGTATTACATTCAGTAATAGCTATACCAGCTACTAAAAGGTAAACCACATAATTATTTTTTTAAATTAAAATAAGGCAATAAATCTTTCAGTTTTCGTATAAAATATTAATTGTTTCCCATTGTGAGTTAGAAGCATTTAATACAAAATCTTTGATTTTGTATAAAGAAGTTCCCTGACTTACAATAGTTCAACTTGCCATTTTTAAATTTTAGAATGGTGTGAAAGCCACACACATTCAGTAGAAACTGTACTTTGAAATTTTCTTTGTTCTTTTTTTTGTTTTGTTTTGTTTTGAGACAAAGTCTCGTTCTGCCACTCAGGCTGGAGTGCAGTGGCACGATCTCAGCTCACTGCAACCTCCACCTCCCAGATCCAAGAGATTCTCCTGCCTCAGCCTCCTGAGTAGCTGGGATTACAGGCATGTGCCACCACGCCCAGCTAATTTTTGTATTTTTAGTAGAGACAAGGTTTCATCTCCATGTTGGTCAGTCTGGCCTCAAACTCCTGACCTCGTGATCTGTCTGCCTCAGCCTCCCAAAGTGCTGGGATTACAGGTGTGAGCCACAGTACCCAGCCTAAATTTTGATTTTTTCTGTAGGCTAGAGGTTTATGGTACAATGATGTTCTCTTGCAATACTGGGCAGTGGCAGCAAGCTGCAGCTCTCTGTCAGCCACACAGGTGTTCTGAGCACATTTAAGATAGGTGAGGCTAAGCTTGTTCAAGAGGTTAGGTATATTAAATGCATTTTTGACATATATTTTCCATTAATTATGGGTTAATAGGCAGATAAGTTGAGAAGCATATGTATGTGGGATGGGGGAAAACCTGCAACAACAATAGCAAGATTAAAAGCTCCGTGTATGAATTCTAAGGAGGATGGTACTAACCCTATTTCCATCTTTCTAGAATATCGGCACTGGTAATTATGCTGAGTATCCAGCCTTAGGCCCCTAAAATTAAGGTGTAAACTGCTTTTCAATTCCTTGGCCTGTGACTATTTCTTATTAACCTAAAGTTAAATTGTTCTTTTGGAGCTTAAAAATTCTAGGAGTAAAATATTATTGGCTTGAGAAATTTTATTCAGACAGAACCACGTTGAAGGGCTTGTGCCTGGTGATTCCAGCCCAGCCACCAGGGCCTAGAACGGGTGCTGCAGGCACAGCCTGAGAAACCACAGTACTACATCTACTGCAGGTGCTAAAGATTTCCTCACACTCCCAGTGCATCTGCTCTGACTGGTGGTTTCTATTAACCTACGAAGATTGACTTATTGGTGAGGGCAGCTGCAAAACTCTGAAAACAACTTAGAAAAATTGATCTGACTTGATCATGATGGATGAGCTTTTTGATGTGCTGTTGGATTCAGTTTGCCAGTATTTTAGTGAATATTTTTGCATCAATGTTGATCATGGATATTGGCCTGAAATTTTCTTTTTTAGTTGCGTCTCTGCCTCGTTTTGGTATCAGGATGATGTTGGTCTCATAAAATGAGTTAGGGAGGATTCTCCTCTTTTTATATTGTTTGGAATAGTTTCAGAAGGAATGGTACCAGCTCCCCTTTGTACGTCTGGTAGAATTTAGCTGTGAACCTGTCCTCCAACAGGGAGAGAAACTTTTAATTTTTGTACCCTCCTTTTGGCTTGGCCTGGGGAGAAAAGACTCTGTGGGAATGTGGTGAGAAGAGACAATGAGTGGAAAATGCTGGACAGCTGGCCACACTGGGCCCTTAACTCCTGAGACTGCCCTGGGGCATGGGCAGCTACCAGGGCTCATTCCCACCCCGTGTAACCATTGGATGCAGCATGCATATGCTGCAGACATGGGAAGCAGATGGCAGACTCTGCAGCTGTGCCATTTGTTCTTAGCTGACTAACAGAGACCTGGTGCTCTATTTGTTTTCAGAAAAGTCTGAAGACAGGAAGGCTTGGAAATGAAAGTGAAAGAGGTTTCTTTTTGGGTCTGCATTTTACTCACCTTTCCTTAAGTCCTTAGTTCAGCTAGGTCCAGGTTCTTGTCTCACTTCTAGGAAGATTAGACATGGATTCACACAAAGAGTGAATGGAGTAGAATTTATTAAGTGAAAGGAAAGCTCTTAGCAAAGACAGGAGTCCTAAAAGCAGGTTGCTAGTTACCCCTTACCAGTTGAATACCAGGGCTTTTATATATAAGCTGATGGGACTGGGTTCTCTATTTGTATAAGGTGCAAATTCCTGGTGGCTCTACCCCGTTCCCCTAGTGCTCATGCAAGCCTTTCGTCTGCTGTGGTCATGTTCAGGCAAGCCCCTTGGACAAGTTCCCTTATCTGCACAAAACATCTGGTATAAGCACTTTTGGGGCAGTGGGAGGTTCTCTGGGGACCTTTTCCTTACTGTCTGCCTAAAGCAAGCTGGCTAACAACTTTCAATGTGAGGGGCTTAGGATACACCACCCAAAAATATGACTGTAGAAGAAAAAAGACTATTATAGGAGAGAAGGAAGACTTTCTCTCCACCCGCTAAAGGCTTAATAATTGAGTCTATGATATAAACTGACAGTGAAATATTAACAGGAGAAAAACTGTGTTAAATATATATATATATATATATATGCCTGGGAGTCCCACAAAATATGAAATTCAAAGAAGAGCCAAATGATTGAAGTTTTCTTTCTTTCTTTTTTTTTTTTTTTTTTTTTTTTTTGAGGTGGAGTCTCACTTTGTTGCCCAGATTGAAGTGCAGTAGCGCAATCTTGGCTCACTGAAACCTCTGCCTCCTGGGTTTAGGCAATTCTCTTGCTTCAGCCTCCCAAATAGCTTGGATTACAGGCACCTGCCACCAGCTAATTTTGTATTTTTATTAGAGATGGGGCTTCACCTTGTTGGCCAGGCTGGTTTGAAGGACTGAAGTTATTATAACATGCTAAGCTGCAGAAAGAAATAGGACTTGGGGCTTTGGTGGCAAAGTGGCAACAGTTTGTGGGAGGGTGCTGGGAGGAAAGGCACAGCAAACAAAGGTTGTTTTGTTATGTAGATAAAAAGTCTGTCAGGTAATAATAGTTGTCTAGGAGCAGCCCTCAGAAGAATAGGTGATGCTGTTGACAATATGTATGTCAACCTTTAGTCTCTTCTCCTGTGATATAGTCTTTCCTAGTTGACATGAGTCCTGGAAAGGGGGTACAAGACATTGAATTCCTTTAGAAAGTGATTTGGTTTGGCTGTGTCTCCACCCAAATCTCACCTTGAATTATAATAATCCCCAGGTGTCAAGGGCCAGGCCAGATGGAGATAATTAAATCATGGTGGCAGTTTCCCCCATACTGTTCTCATGATAGTAAATAAGTCTCAGAACATCTGATGGTTTTATAAACCGGAGTTCCCCCGCGCAAGCTCTCTTGCCCGCTGCCGTGTGAGATGTGTCTTTCTTCCTTGTCATCTTCCACCACGATTGTGAGGCCTCCCCAGCCACGCGGAACTGTGAGTAAATTTAACCTCTTCTTTAAATTACAAATTACCCAATCTCAGGTATGTCTTTATTAGCAGCATGAGAACAGTTGATACGGGAGAAAATCTAACTTTCGGCAGATAAGAGAACTTCATAGGAATCCCCTTTTCTTCACTTTTGGGGAGACAGTGGAGCAAGAGTCAGAAGGACGAGAGATCAGAGGACCTTGGTGCGTTTTTAGTTCCGAGCACTCATCACGACAAAGCACCACATTTTGGAGTACCGTTTTCTGAGTCTTAACAGTAGGCCACCAAAATATGCCTCTTGGCATAGAGATTATTTTGAGCTGATTGTTTTGACAAAGTCTACAATTTGAGTTCTGAAAAGTGTAGAAGTTACCCTTTTTGATTGAAATATTCATTTATAAAGAAAATCTCCATTTGTGAGGGTCTCTATCTCTCTCTCTTTCTCTCTCTCTATACTAGGAAGAAAAGGATATGACTAAATCACTAGAAAGTCTTAATAGAGGTGGAATTTACCTCTATCTGCATAACAAACTTTATTCTTGTTTGTCCAGACCATCTCATCTTAACTAGGCTTTTCCCTACATCCTTCTTCTTTTCTTGTTTCAGAGAAGAATATTAGTTAAACCTGAAGACAACTCTTTGAAATCTACTCAAGTGATTTGCTCGTTTATCTGGATTATCTCCCATTTATACAGAAGATACTCACGTTATTAAACTTCTGTGTGTTTTTCTCGTTAATTTGTTTTGTTAGAAATTAACAAAAGACTCAGAATTCATGGAAGGTAGAAGAGAAAATTATTTTTCCTAGTCTACACATCTTGGTATCTCACTAAATCTTATCTAAAAATTCCCAGAGAAAAATTCCACTGGAGTCCACCAGTTACATTCAATATTATGCCTGAACTTGAGGAGAAAAGTTCTCATTTTCTGTCACCTTGACATCAGTGTCTTGAATTTGAGTCAGGCATCACACCTGGTAAAACCTTCTGGAGCCAGAGGATCCCTGTGTTCTATAAAATGAGGATTCTTAGGTGTCAGGAGCCTCATGAAGTTTTATAACTAGAACCATAGGGTTTTAAGATTTGTTTGTTTGTCGTTCAGCATAAATGAAAGAATTGGATTACTGTTTGTTAATATAGATGGTTCCTGACTTAAGATGGTTCAGCTCATGAGTTTTTGACTTTGTTACTGTAACCAAGTCCAAAGCTCACACTGCTCACTGTACAATAGACAATAAGTTTGGAGACAAAGTGTTGGGACAAAGAAAGAGACTTTTATTCAGACAGCCAGCAAATTGAGAAGATGGTGGACTCGTGTCCTAAAGAACCATCGTAAAATGAATTTTAGGCCTCTTTTATGTTACGGGAAGAGGAAAGAGGAGTGGGGTTGAGGTCAAGAGGCAGCCAATGACCACAGACATCTGGGTGGCAGTGAGAGTCAGAAGAGTTTATGAAACTTCTTTTTCCTTGGTCAGGTCATAGTGTTCCTATAAATCTTTAACATAACATTGTCACTTGTATATATACCCTTCTTATCTCCTGAGGGGTCCTTGTCTTAAAGTTAAACTATAGACTAAATTTTTCCCATAGTTAGCTTGGCCAATATGCAGAGATCAGCAAAAGCAATTGACCTAAATGGCATAAGGGGTGAGGGGGTGAAGATCAAAATGGAGTTAGTCGTGCTAGGCCTTCTTTTCACTGCCACATGATGGTGCAAAAGCAATACTAATTTAGTGAAAACCATACTTCAAGTACCCATACATCCATTCTATTTTTCACTTTCAGTATAGTATTCAGTAAATTACATGAGCTATTCAACACTTTATTATAAAGTAGGCTTTGTGTTAAATGATTTTGTCAAACTGCAGGTTAATGTAAATGTTATGAATACATTTAAGGTAGGCTAAGCTAAATTATCAGGATGTCACTCCATTGCACATTGAGGAACATCTGTAATCTGCTGTTCATTCGTAACAAGTTGAATCTCATGCCCCTTTCTTAGTGTGCTCTAGTCTATCCACAGAGAGAACACCAAGGAAGTCACAGCAAGCCTGGCTGCATTCACGAGGGGAATGTGCTGGTGGTAGAGTAGGTGCTTCCCTAGGAGATTCGTAATTCACTGCAGTTCACAATGCCCATCTGCTGTAGAAGTATTATATAGGCCAGGCGCAGTGCCTCAAGCCTGTAATCCCAGAACTTTGGGAGGCTGAGGTGGGTGGATCACGAGGTCAAGAGATCGAGACCATCCTGGCCAACATGGTGAAACCCCGTCTCTACTAAAAAAAAATGCAAAAATTAGCTGGGCATGGTGGTGTGCACCTGTAGTCCCAGCTACTTGGGAGGCTGAGGCAGGAGAATTGCTTGAACCCATGAGGTGGAGGTCACAGTGAGCCCAGATTGTGCCCCTGGCACCTGGTGACAGAGCGAGACTCTGTCTCAAAAAAAAAAAAAAAAAAAAGTATTCTATAATGGGAGACAATTTATTTTTCAGATGGCTTACATAAAGTTAGTATTAGAGACTTTCTAATACGGAGATTTTAGAATATCCCATGTTTTTAGAGTGGAAAGAATACCTAGAACTTAGAAAGATTTATAATAGCATTATCCAATAACATGATACTCAGGGAACAGGTTATGTTGTAAATGCTAATTCTCTTCTCCCATAGATTTATCTAGAAAAATCTGGGTTCAATGTATTGATGTCAGAAGGCTGGGGAAAAATCATCAAACTGAAACTTTTGTGTCATGAATAGTCCATTTCTTTGAGTGAGTCAATATAAAAATATTTATGGTATGTCTTTGTAGATCAATTTTGATTCAAAATACAGGTGGAAATATTGGCAACTTTAAATTGTGTATACAGGCAGTAGGCAGCAGTGAGGATTATCTGAATATTTTAGAGACGTAGCTATTGTGTATGTAGGGGGCTACAAACTTCCTCTAGATGCCATCCCTCCATTTTATTACCTTCCCTAAAGGAATTCATGAGATATTCAACATTCTTTTCTCAACAACTACCTCACTTCCAGCTGCAGCTTTCCTGCATTGTTGTATACGGGCAGCTGAGTGTGATTTTTGCAGCCAAGATCCCATACCACATTTACCAGGAGGACCAAATCCTGGTTAACTGACTATGGGTGCTGATGCTGCCCTTTTTCTTCTCTCACATCATTTTGTACCATTCTCCCCTTGATCCTAACCAGCAATCACAGTGACCTTCGAGCTCTTCCTCTAACATGTCAACTAGATTCCAGTCTCGCTTTTCTTCATCACTTGCTATTTCTCCTGACTGATGTGGGCTCCACACAGACCTATTTATTCATCTCCTGTTCCTTCATTTCAAATATCACCTCATCAGAGAGACCTTTCATGACCCCAACCCTGTCACACTCCTTCCCTTTACAAAACCTTTTTTTCTCAATGTATCATCATTTATGATTGATTTAACTCCATGCTCCTGGATCTCCCTCTGCTAGAATACTAGCTCTATGAGATCAGGAATCTTGTCTGTGTTGTCCACGCCTACAATTCCACCACCGAGGACAGTGCCTGGAACACATATAATTACCAAATCATTGAACAAATTAATGGCTAGTGTATGAGACATATTACCTTTGAAAATTAGGAATAATAGGTAATTTTTATTGAGTATGTTCCATGGCAGGTATTTTTGTAAACTTTCTATGTATTTACTCATTTAATCCTGACACCATCAGAGAAGTTGGTGCCACACAAGCTGTGAGTAGCACAGTGGGGAATTTAACCAGGAAGTCTTGTTCCAGAACAGGTGCTTTTTCTGTTCTGCTGCTACCAACAATTTAGAAGAAGGAATGGATGGGGAGGAGGCTGAGAAGGTGAAGGAATAATGTGGCTGTGTGATAGCTGGCTATTATATTAGCATAATGAGCTGAATTTTCCATAAGAAACTATCCCATGACTTTGTTATTACTGTCATTAACAAGCAGTGAGAATAAATCTGTGGCTATGTCTGCCTGTTTGGAATGGACAATCTAAATAGATATTGCTGTTTAAAGGAAAATGAAAGGATTTTCAGAGTTCATAAAAAGGCAGAAATTCTTCCATCCAAGTAACTACTTCACTGTAATTGCTTTAGGCAAAGAAAGATGTACATATGAAAAACAAACAAAATGCATTTTGATCTGCAAATTCAATATGCTAGAGCTTGTCTTGGTGGCCACACAGTGTAAGGCAGTGGCTCTGCCACATGAACTGAGCAGGAAATCCTAACAAATTGACCCTTCTGCGGAATCGTATTTGTCTCATTTAGATTTTCAGTAAAATTTGCTTGTGTGTGTTTTTCTTGTGTAGGTGCACTCCAAATTATTATTTGGTTTACATACAAAAAGAAACAAGTTTAGAAAAAATGAATTGATTAGTCCTTCTTTTTCATTTAAAAGGATTGTTTCCCTTTTAAAGTTTTCAAAATACTGTGGCTTGAATTTGGTCAGGAAAGGGCCATTTTTATCCTCATTAATATTTGCTTATCATCTTGCATATTAAAAAACAAAATACATCTATTTATGAAATGGATTACTATATCACTATAACATGTAAAATTTGCTTTTTAAAAGAGATTTGCTTTCACATGCAGAAAAAAATTATTCTAATTGCTAAAGGAGAGAACTCACAGAACTTACCCTGATAGTTATCACAAAATATGAAAAATATTCTTGAGCCAAAATTTGATAAATTATATTTTGCAAATAAAATAAAAGGACAATCCCTATTTATTTAAAGCCTTGTTGGCTTTAAAACAATAAAGTCAAAGGCTTTATATTCCCTTGGTCCATCAAAATGTGTATATTACTTAATGTTCATCAAATGCCTATGTGCTAGACAAGTAAAAACAACTTCATGGAAATATTTTTTACCTTTTCTTTTTGAAATGAATCAAATCAAAGAAGAATCAAAGGTTCTCAAATTAGATATTTTCTCTGATTTCCAAACCCTTAATTTAAATTTTAAGAAGTGACTTATTAAACCAAAGATTAATGTCAACAGTTTAATTATCTCAGTGGCTATAGATTATTTTTCACTTCTGTACGAGATTTTCCTGTTAAGTCCAGCAGCAGCTGTTATGGAAACTTGATGAAATTCAATCAATATTTGTTGAATTCCTACACTGTGCAAGAAGCTGTGGTACTGACTCAGGGCAAAAAGTAAATAAGACCTCATCTAAGCTGAATTCCCTGAGGCTTGATGTTATAAATACCTCAATGACTATGATTCCAAAACTGGCCTAAGATTCTGTATTCCAGGTCTATTTTAACTAATCTTAGTTATTACTGCAAGGCATTTACACCAATATATTAGTCAGTTATCTTAACAAGTGAATAGGTGCTTCAATTTAAGCCAATTTCTAGTTACTAGAGGGCTAATAAGGCGACTAAAAATAAAACAGTCCAGGGTAAATGTTTCTGCTTAGGATGAAGGAACCTGAATTGTCTGTCACAAGTGATCAGTGCACTTTGAAAGAGAGTTCATGAGAATATGAAATGGAATCATTTTCCAACAGCTTTAATTCAGAAAAATAAAATCCGAGGAGAAAATGAAATGCTGCTATGAAACATCCAACAATGCAAAGCAGAAAGTCTTGGGAGGCAGATATCTAGTAATTTAGAAATAATTGAGAGCTCAGAAATTCTAGAAAATTATATAAATATTAATAATCAAGAAAAATCCTTTTGAAAGTGTAAATGTATATTAAAAATCAATTTCTTCTGTAAGTGTCAACATATAGCTACTACATTTAACCTTATAAATGTATTGTTTTATTTTTCTTTTGAATCTCCATAAAATTGCCTTTGGGTCTAAGTACCAAGTTGTATAACACAGGAGAAATACAAAATTTTCCTGAGCTCAATGATTTAAGAAAATAGGAGGATTTAAGGGAGTTTATATTGGAAAAGAATAAATAGAGTTATGCATATTTGAAGGGCAATTCCATGGAAGAAAAAATATACTTATTTTTGTTGCTCAAAAAAGCAGAACTGGCACTAAAGTAAGAAATACACAGGCTTTCCTTCAACTTGGGAAGGGACACTGGGACCCCTGACGTGGTAGAAAAATGGAAAGGCTGAGTCCTAGTAAGTGTGAGCCTCTGTTGTCTAAAATATTCAAGCAGTTGCCAAGTAAATATCTGGTGGAGAGTTGGTGTTGAGTAAAAGATTGGACAAGATGACCCGGTAGGCAGAATTTCTAAAAGTGCTCTCCCAAAATGTGTTGTGTTATATGGCAGAGCTGACATGAAGATGGAAAGAGTATCCTGATGAGCCAGACTGAATCTATGAGCCTTTGCAAACAGAGCATTCTCCTGCTGATGGGTGGAGAGAAAGGCAGAGAAGGGCTCAAGGTGCTGTTACTGGCTTTGAAGATGGAGGGGGACTACAGGAAGGAAAGCAGGCTGTGTTTGTGAGCCATGAGCAGCTCTTGGCTGACAGCCAGCAAGGAGAAGCTCCCTCAGGAGGAACTGGATTTGACCAATACGTCCAATGAGCCTTGAGGTAGATTCTTCCTCATAGTCTCCAGATAAGACCCTGGCCCAGCCAATGACTTGATTTTGGCCTTGTGAGATGCTAAGCAGAGAATCCAGACAAGCACCAGGAATCCTGACTTACAGAACTATGAGATAATAAATGAGTATTCTTTTAAGCCATTAGGTTGGTCATTTGTTATATAGGAATAAAACACTAACAACTTACCTTAACTATCCATTTCAACTCTGAAAATTAAAAAAATCATCCTGCTTTGGATGATGATAATGCCAATGTAGGTTCATCAATTGCAACAAATGTACTACTTTGGTGGGGGATGTTGATAATGGGATAAGCTGTGCATGAGTGTTAGAGGGGAGAGCAGGTGTATATGGGAAAATCTCTGTACCTCTTTTTAATTCTGCTGTGAACTGAAAGCTGCTTTAAAAATATTAGAGTCTTTTAAAAAATGATTCCTTAGCAAGAACAAAAATGGTTAAGCAGGAATGAGCTCTCACTTGATATTAGTAACTACATATTCATGCTTTATGTACCCATTTACTTATTTGTATTCTACTCTGTTTCAAAAAGAGAGTCGAATGGCTCACAAGAATGTTATTTTCTTACAGTATAAAAATCCCATGAGGGGAACAAGCGGGGAATTACCAGAAAAACAATCATATTGGGCATGATGCTGGCAGCTTTTGGAAGTAAGCCATTGTAATGTTCATATTGCTATTCCATCCATCTTTCTGAGCTATGAATGAAGTTCTGAGCTCAGAGATAGATTCATACACCTATGACTTGCCGAACTGGTTCTTCCAGTCCAATTGGTTGGGCTTCGTAGTATATCAATGAAGTTTTTCAGAGTTCCAAGGAAGAGCTCCCAACAGAAAATTGAAGTGATGGAGTTTTACATCAAGGTGAATTTTGTTCCCCTTTGTCTTACTCTGGGATGAGTTTCTGATTTCTCAAATAACTGATAAAATGTTTTTGGTTGTTGAAGACATTAACATGAATGGCTGAATAACCTGTCCACCTCTGTTCACTCAGCAACGATGCCTCCCAAACACAAACTTTGAGCTCCCTGCTTTGGCTCCATTCAGGATGATGGAGCTTCTGTATAGACAGCATGCTGCTAGCCTCCCTGGTCAGCAGCTCTGCATTCTCCAGTTTCATCTGAGCAAGCTGATAGATTAGATTCCTAGTTACATTAGGTGATTCTGCACTATTTGGAGCTCATAAAATGATATCCCCAAATTTGGCATTTCGGCATGCTGACCACTTTGAATAAGACAGGAAGGCCTCAGAAATGGCTTCATAATGAAAGACTTTCTAATCTTCTCTTGTCCCCAAACCCCACTAAATGCAGGGAAGGACTCCCTGTGGAATTTACTTATCTGACCAAGGAAACTTATTTCTAAAAAGAAATGAATTACCTTAAATCCCCTCCCTAAAAATTTCATCAAATAACCAGAAAAGTTTGACAAGCAGAGAAGAGAAGAAACTAAAAAATCTGTCCCCACATCCAGAAAACCTTTTCATCTATTCTTTTGAAGACAACTTTGAGAGATTATCTGGAAGGCTTTCTCTGTGTAATAAGGCAACCTTTGTTCACAGTGAAGTTCTGCCCCTTCCTGCTACCTCCTATAAAGCCCAGGGAAAACTTGTCCCAGAACATTTTTCTCTGGGTTCATTAATTCCTCTAAAAATTATTTACTATTCCCTCACACTTGCCTACACCCTCCATTTCCCTCTCCCTTATGAAGAAGGCATTCAATTCTTAATCATCTGACCCTTCTTTGAGTCTTGTATTTGTAGGACTCCCATATACATATGCACATTAATTTGTTATGGCTTCTTACTCCATTTATCTGTCTATTGTCATTTATTTCAGTAAACCTTTAGTGATTAGAAAGGAGGCTTTCACCCTACCCCTACAGCACTAATACTTATTATAGCACTTATGAAAATTATGATAAATTGTGTGATTTAATTATCTGATTTTTCTCTTTTTAGACAACACATCCATGTAAAAAATAGACTGAGTTTCTTGTAATTTCTGTCTTACTGTCCGATTCTAGCACAACTTAATGCAAATATTATGCACTCAATATAGTTTAAATAGTTAACTAGATAATTACAGACTCTTTTCAAAGTTGAATTGCTGTGTCTGGGTTCACAACTGGCTCCATCTCTAAAATAATGAGTGGTAACGATTAAGGGGGAAAATATGATAGCCATTCAGTTTAATGGACGAATCTAGCATTTTTCAAACTCAATTTGACCTTTTAAATTCATATATTTTTATTAATAATTGTTTTACAAAATCTGTATTTTCACTTTAAAGATGAACTGAAAAATATGAACATATTCTGGATTATATGAACAACCATCTGATCAGTGGGAACTATCATGTGATTTCAGTGCCCACAGATGTTTAAAATTGTGCTGGTGCCACTTAGCTGCAAGATACCGAGAAGAGAAACAGCTGTATCTAATAATGTAATGGCATGTTAGAGCTAAGTAAAGGCCAACAGAAGTCTTGGTTCACTCTGAGAGCTAAGTTGTCTCAATAGTTCTAATGCAGAGCAGTGGAGGGATGTTTTAGAACACAAAACAAGCATGGGCATGCTAAATTCGGAAGAGCTCACATTGCAGTTGTCCGCACCACATTTACGTTAGCAATTAATTTCAGTCAAACTCACATTTATAGTTGTGTTAAATTATTGCTAAAAGATTAAATTTTATTTTATGAATTTGGTTTTATTTAATTCAAAATTTGAAGTTTTATAATTGGGTAAGAGTTATCTGAGGAATTTATGTATAAAATTGTAGTTGAATTCTTATTAAATTAACACCAAAACTAATGTAAGTCTATGTGGGTCTTCTAGACAACGATTTTCCTTTAGCAAAAAGGGTTTCCCTAGGTTTGCAATTTAACTAGGTATATTAGTGTGGTTAGTAAGCAGAATCTTTGTGCTAGATACAGTATAAGTCATTATAGGGGAGGAAAAAATAATGTTCACTCTATCCTTTCTGAGTTCTCAGCTGGGACTCCTGTAACAGCAGAGAGATAAATAAGAGGATTACAGGCATGAGCCACCATTCCTAGCCCTAATAATGCATCTTAAAGAACTAGAAAAGCAAGAGCAAACCAAACACAAAATTAGTAGAAGGAAAGAAATAATAACGATCAGAGTACAAATAAATGAAATTGAAATTAAAAAATAATACAAAGGATCAACAAAACAAAAAAATGGTAGTAAATGATACAAAAGATCAACAAAACTAAAACTTGGTAGTTTGAAAACATAAATGAAATTGACCGACCTTTGCCCAGACTGAAAGAAAAAGGGGAGATAAACCAAATAAATGAAATCAGAGATTTAAAAGGAGACATTACAACCAATACTGCAGAAATTCAAAGTATCATTAGAGGCTACTATGAGAAACGATATGCCTTTAAATTGGAAAACTTAAAAGAAATGAATAAACTCCCAGACACATACAACGTACCAAGATTAAACCATGAAGATATGCCTTTAAATTGGAAAACAAAAAAGAAATGGATAAACTCCTAGACAAATACAACATACCAAGATTGAAACATGCAGAAATTCAGAACCTGAACAGACCAATAGCAAGTAATGAGATTTCAGCCGTAATAAAAAGTCTCCCAGCAAAGAAAAGCCTGACACCTGACAGCTTCACTGCTGAATTTTAACAAACATTTAAAGAAGAACTAATACCTACTCAAACTATTCCAAAAAGTAGATAATAGAATACTTCCAGACTCATTATATGGGCCAGTATTACCCTGATACCCAAACTAGACAAAGTCACATCAGGAAAACAACAACAATAACAAACAACTATAGACCAATATCTCTGAGAACATTGATATAAAAATTCTCAACAAAATGCTAGCAAACTGAATTCAACAACACATCAAAAAGATCATTCATCATGATCAAGTGGGATTTGTATCAGGGATGCAAGGGTAGTTCAACATATGCAAATCAAATTTGATACACCATATCAAGATAATGAAGATCATAAACCATATGATAATTTCAATTGATGCTAAAAAAAACTTTTTGATTTTTTTTAAGCATCAATTGAAACTGATAAAATTCAACATCTTTATTCATGATAAAAATCCTGAATGAAATAGAGTATAGAAAGAATATACTTCAACAAAACAAAAGCCATACTTGATGGACCCACAGCTAGTAGTATACTGAATAGGGAAAAACTGAAAGCCTTTCCTCTAAGATTTGGAACACAGCAAGGATGCCTACTTTCACCACTGTTAGTCAACATATTACTGGAAGTCCTAGCTAGAGCAATCAGACCGGAAAAAGACACAAAGAGAATCTAAATTCGAAAGGAAAAAGTCAAATTATCCTTGTTGGCTGATGATATAATCTTATATTTTGAAAAACCTAAAGACCACAACCTAAAAACTGTTATAACTGATAAAGTCAGTAAAATTGCAGGATACAAAATCAACAAACAAAAATCAGTTGCATTTCTATGGGCTTGCAGTGAACAATCTGAAAAAGAAATCAAGACAGTAATCCTATTTACAATAGCTATTAATAAAATAAAATACCAAGGAATTAACAACCAAAGAGGTAAAAGGTCTCTACAATAAAAACTATTAAACATTGATGAAAAAAATTTAAGAAGACACAAAAATGAAAGGTACAGATTAGAAGAATCAATATTGGCAAAATGTCCATTCTACCCACGGCAATCTATAGATTCAATGCAATCTCTATCATAATACCAATGATATTCTTCACAGAACTAGAAAAAAAGAACCTATCTTTTATATGGAACCACAAAAAACCCAGAATAGCCAAATATATCCTGAGCAAAAAGAACAAAACTGGAAAAATCACATTATCTAGTTTCATATTATACTACAGGGCTATAATTAGTAAAACAATATGGTACTGGCATAAAAACAGACACACAGGCCAATGGAGCAGAATAGAGAACCCAGAAATAAATCCATAATTTAAAGTGATTTACATTTTCAACAAAGGTACCAAGAACATGCACAGGGGGAAAGAACAGTCTCTTCAATAAATGGTGCTGGGAAAACTGGATATATCTATGCAGAAGAATGAAACTAGATCCCTCTCTCTCACCATGTACAATACTCAGATCACAATGATTCAAATCTAAGACCTCAAACTATGAAACTGCTAAAACATTGGGGAAACTTTCCAAGACATTGGACTGGGCAAAGATTTCTTGAGTTATCCCCAGAAGCACAGCTACCAAAGCAAAAATGGACAAAGGAGATCACTTCAAGTTAAAAACCTTCACAGCAAAGGAAACAAAGTGAAGAGAAAACCCACAGAATGGGAGGCCATATTTGAAAACTATCCATCTGACAAAGGGTTAATAAACAGAATATATGGAGCTCAAATGACTGTATAGGAAAAAAATTCAATAATGGGTAAAAGATCTGAATAGACATTTCTCAAAAGAAGACATACAAATGGAAAACAAGCATATGAGGAGGCATTTAACATCATTGGTGACCAGAGAAATGTATCAATCTACAATGAGATGTTATCTCATCCCAGTTAAAATGGCTTTTATTCCAAAGACACCAGTAACAAATGCTGGTGAGAATGTGGATAAAAAGGAACACTTGCACACTGTTGGTGGAATGTAAATTAGTACAACCACCATGGAAAACAGTTTGGAAGTTCCTCAAAAAAACTAAAAATAAAACTACCAAATGATTCAACAATCTTACCGCTAGGTATATACCCCAAAGAAGGGAAATCAGTGTGTCAGAGAGACATCTGTATTCTCGTGTTTATTGCAGCACTGTTCACAATAACCTTTGGAAGCAACCTGTGTGTCCATCAATAGATGAATGGATAAAGAAATGCACATGTACACAGTGCAGTACTGTTAAGCTATAAAAAAGAATGAGATCTGGTCATCTACCACAACATGGATGGAACTGGAGATCACTATGTTAAGTGAGATAAGCCAGGCACAGAAAGGCAAACTTTACATATTCTCATTTATTATGGGAGCTAAAAATTAAAATAATTGAATTCGTGGAGAGATGGAGAGTAGAAGAATGGTTACCAGAGACTAAATGGTAGTGGGTGGGGGAAGTGGGGATGGTTAATAGGTACAAAAATATAATTAGATAGAATGAATAGGATTTAGCCCTCAATAGCATTTCAAGGTAACTATAGTCAACAATGATTTATTGCACATTTAAAAATAACTGAAAGAGTATAATTGGATTTTTTGTAACACAAAGAAAGGGTAAATGCTTGAGGTGATGGATACTCCATTTATCCTTACATAATTATTATGCATTTTATACTTTTATCAAAATATCTCATGTATCCCATAAATATGTACACCTACTATGTGTATATGTATACACATAGTATAGAGAGAGAGACTCCATTGCGGAGTCTCTTGTAATTCAGTTATCCTTCTCTTCCTGGTGCAGAGAGGAAGACTCCCTTACATTTCTTTATAAAAGTAAATTTTCCTGATAAAAGGGCAACTTAATACTTTGTTTTCGGAATTCTCTTGTGTCTACAATTTTTAAAATCATCAGCTTAAAATAATACTATGCCAAAGGAGCACATTTTGAAGGTGCCATATTCTGAACGCTTGTAATCTTATTTGGATTGGTGTATTCCTATCTCCTGTAGTTATATTTCAGAATGACATATTCTGGTTTCTCCTCAATAGTAGTTGTTGAATTCAATCAATGTGCACCAAAGTGTTACTTTAAAATTAAAAAGTTAAGTGTTAGAACATAGAAATATTCACATTATTTTCTGGCTAAAGGAATTTTACAATAACTTCATTGAATTCTTTTCAAATTTTGTTTCCTTTTTCCAAATTAGGAAGCAAACTATGACATTTTGATTGAGTTTTTAGGAGAAAAAAAAATGTTTTGTGCGGCTGTACTAGGAAGGACATTCCCAGAGGTTCCACATCTCACAGACTCATTGTTGCCAAGTGACAGCCAGGCAGATTGACTGCCAAGTGTGGCTGTTGAGATTCACCACTGATTTTGTACCCAAGTGAGCTTTTGAGATTAGTCATATTGAACAGAAGGAAATGAGATGATTTATAGTTAAATTTGAGAATCATGAGAACAGTGAGAAATCTGGCCCCCCAGACTCCTGTACTGCAGGCTGATTTAGTTGACTGTTGTCAAATGATTTCAGTTAAGTCATATGGGATATTGTTTTGGGAACTCAGATTTTATTTAAAAGGATATTGATACTATTCTAACAAAATTATGGCTTAGAACTCATATAAGGCTATCAGTCCTGCTTACTGTTAGTTTTAGAAAGAGAACTAATAGTCAACCTAAACTAGATGGTGAGGAGCTTAAAATTGATTCCCCTGAAGAGGAACAAAGATCTCATCTTGACCTAATAGGGAGTATTGATCTGTTTCTGTACCAATTACCTATGTCTCAAGTGCTTGCAAAAAGAGTAACATGAAAGGTTGGTGGGGGTGTAACTATTTTGCTTTACTCCCCTTGATTCCAAACAGAAAGAGAAACAAACAAATAAATGTGATTTATACACCTTTGAAACATGGGTAGAAATGAAAATGACAAATTTCATGTATGGAAAAAACATCTAAGTTTCAGAAAGAAAAAATATATCTCAACAACTTTTAAATATTTATGAGAGTAAAATATCAGAATCTGTACATAATATTTCCAAAGATTATGTGGAAAAAAAGGTGATGACAACAATAAAAAATGTCACATTTATTATTTTTTGGTACCTGGCGTTTAGAGATAGTTTTCACATTCAAATTAGAAAAATAGTCCATAAGGGTTAGAAGAGGCAAACCCCATGTATAGGAGTCAGCATCTGGCTGACTGCGTTCCCAGTGAGTGTAACTCCCAGGTGGTAATGGCCAACAAGGAGCTACATTGTGCTCACCCACAAAACTCTTCTCAAGATAGGCTCATGTTTTAAAATAGACTTTTAAAACAAAAAACCCATAAAAATAGTAGGCATTATGTGTAACATCAAAAATGAGTTTAAGCTTGCTTATTTCTCCTTCTGTTTCTTTTACTTCCCCTATTTTATTTGTTCTACTTTCTTTTTCTTTCACCATCTGAATGAAGCCTCGTGAGACCAACTGGACCCTGTTTATTTAAAAATGTTTAATGAACTCATAAAAATACAGAGTATGATGAGGCTTCCTTCTGAGAACCAGCATGTATCACTGTGGGCCTGGGATATCTGCTTCAAGACAAACATAAAGTCCAGGATCCCCAGTTCGGAAAAGGAAGAAAACTGGACATGACCTAAATACCTTCTATGTAAAAGGTTTCACATTACAGAAAGAAAATCTTAAACAGGCATAAAGTATTAGGATTTAGAAGCTAGTTTGGATGAACATTAGGATCACAACAAATTCTAGTTGTAAGAAATATTTAGAAATTCTGTAGAGTACAAAGTACTCCAAAGAGACAAGTTGTTTAGATAGCTAGCCATTCTCCTTTTTATCAGTAATTGTCATTACATCTTTCTAAACTTACATAACAATGGCTTGACAATGAATAATTTGTAGCTGATTAATTGCCTGACTTTAATCTCTGACATTACTCTCTGATGTTATGTATAATTTTTTAGAACAATTTTTAAATTAGCATAATATCTAACCTTTAATATTCTATAAGAATCCTTCTATAAGCATGTAAATAGAACTTATTTCTTTAGGATGTTCATCTAATTTCACATAGCTCTCTAGAATTTTAGACAAAAACATTATAGGCTGCTTATTAAAAAATAACGTTAATGTTTTTTAAAACTTTGTTTTTTTTTTTTTTTTTTTGAGAGAGGGTTTTACTCTGTCATCCAGGCAGCAGTGCAAAAAATTTTTGTATGATAAAGGAAAACCATGTTGGAGTTAAGTTTAGTGAAATAAGTGATAAGAATTTGGAATAATTATTGTTTTAGTTTATTATAAATTATATTTTATTAATACACAATGGTAAAATTAGAACATAATCATTACATAGATAATTATGCAAATTTTAATATCCAATATTAGTAAATCTCAAGGAAATAAAAAATTTGTACCAATTATTTTAACTCTTACACTTTCAAACTAAGGTAACGTGTATGTGTTTAATGCTTGAACCTACTGTTATTTCAAACTTTTCTCTTTTTCTATCATTGATTACTTTTTGATAACTAGAGCTCCTTCTGATTACCTCTTTAGACAAGAGTTCACCATAGCATTCAGAGGCGTAAAAAGTAGGTTAAATTGAATAGCCTTTTAAATTCTCAAAGTGAAATGATTAAAAACAAAAATAAATATAGGAGATAAAGGATGTAGAAATTCACAGTCCAAATTAATATTAACTGAACAACTAAGACTCAAAGTCATATGTCTTCAAAGTGCTAACACATAATCAATTCAGTTAAAAATTTTAGTGTTTAAATTCTGCCAAATTGATCAATTCAATAGCCTTACATATAATATTGAAACAATTTCCAAGTTGAGGTATGAGTTTGGGAATTGCTTTAAAAACCATGCTGGGCCAGGCGCGGTGGCTCAAGCCTATAATCCCAACACTTTGGGAGGCCGAGGCGGGTGGATCACGAGGTCAAGAGTTCGAGACCATCCTGGTCAACATGGTGAAACCCCGTCTCTACTAAAAATACAAAACATTAGCTGGGCATGGTGGCGCGTGCCTGTCATCCCAGCTACTCGGGAGGCTGAGACAGGAGAATTGCTTGAACCCAGGAGGCGGAGGTTGCGGTGAGCCGAGATCGTGCCATTGCACTCCAGCCTGGGTAACAAGAGCAAAACTCCATCTCAAAAAAAAAACAAAAAACAAAAAAACAAAAAACAAACAAACAAACAAAAAAAACCATGTTGATCCAGGATTTGGTTGTGGTGGCTCACTGTCTTTCCAGCACTTTGGGAGACCAAGGCAGGTAGATTGCCTGAGCCCAAGAGTTTGAGGCCAGCCTAGGTAATGTGGTGAAACCCCATCTCTACCAAAAATACAACCACAACAACAAAATCCAAAAATCAAAAATTACCCAGGCATGGCTGCATGTGCCTATAGTCCCAGCTACTCAGGAGTCTGAAGTGGAAGGATCAATTGAGCCTGGGGAGGCTGAGGCTGCATGATCATGCCAATGTACTTCAGCCTGGGTGACAGAGTGAGACCCTGTCTCAATAAATAAATAAATAAATAAATAAATAGAAAGCATGCTGATCAATTTGAAGTAAAACGAGGAACATTATAACCAATACCATAAAAATGCAAAATATAATTTCAGACTATTATGAACACCTTTATGTGCACAAACTAGACAATCCAGAGGAAATAGGTAAATTCCTGGAAATATACAACCCTTCTAGATTAAATCAAGAATAAATAGACAACAAATAACAAGCAGTAATATTGAATCAGTAATAAAAAAATATTACCACCACCAACAACGACCAAAAAGCCCAGTACTAGATGGATTCACTGCTGAATTCTACCAGACACTCAAAGAATTGGTACCAATCCTACCGAAACTTCCAAATGATTGAAAAAGGGAGAATCCTCCTTAAATCATTCTGTGAAGCCAGTATCACTCTAATACCAAAACCAAGAAAGAACATTACAAAAAAAGAAACTGTTAACCAATACCCCTGATGAACATAGATGCAAAAATCCTCAACAAAATACTAACTAACCAAATCCAAGAGCACGTACAGAAGATAATACATCATGATCAAATGTGTTCATCCAGACATTCAGGAATGGTTTAACATATGGGAGTTAATAAAAGTGACACATTACATAAACAGAATTAAAGAACCATATGATCATCTCATTAGATGTAGAAAAAGCATTTGATAAAATCCAGCATCCTTTTATGATAAAAGCATTCAATAAGCTAGGCATAGAAGGGACTTACCTGAAAATAATAAAATTTATGTATGAAAAACCCAGTCAACATCATTCTAAATGGGGAAATGCTGAAATAATTTTCCTTGAGAATTGGAACAAGACAAGGATGTCCACTTTCACTATTTCTATTCAATGCAGTATTGCAAGTCCTGGCCAGGGCAATCAGGCAAGAGAAAGAAGTAAAAGGCATTCAAACTGGAATACAGGACATAAAATGAGTGCTGTTCACCAATGATATGGTTCTGTACATAGAAAACCCTAAAGACTCATTTAAAAGACCACTAGATCTGGTAACAAATTCAGTGAAGTTTCAGGTTACAAAATCAATGTACACAAATCAGTAACACTGGACAATGACCAAGCAAAGAATCAAATCAAGGACTCAATTCCCTTTACCAACAGCTATATATATGGAATTGTATATATATATAAAGAGAGAGAGAGAGAGAGAGAGAGAGTTGCTGTCTGTATATGTCTTTATATATACGTCTCCCCCTCCCCACTTGAGACATGATCTCACTCTGTCACTTAGACTCCAGTATAGTCGAATGATCACCACTCATTGCAGTCTTGACCTCCTGGGATCACGTGATCCTACCACCTCAGCCCTTTGGTACCTGGACTGCAGACGTGAGCCACCAGGCTCAGCCTATAACTGTAACAGTGTCTTAAACAATTAGGAAAGACAATGCAGATAAAAATATATTGATGTGCCAGATGAGTCACAATAAATTAACTGAAATAGCAAGCAGCAAAACAGCATATATTTTTATTTTACTTGAGCAGAAAACTAAACACTGCATGTTCTCACTCATAAGTGGGTGTTGAACAATGAGAACACATGGATGCAGAAAGGGGAACAACACACATCAGGGCCTGTTGAGGGGATGAGGGGAAGGAGAGCATCAGGACAAATAGCTAATGCAGGTGGGGCTCAATACCTAGGTGATGGGTTGATAGGTGCAGCAAACCACCATGGCACATATTTATCTATGTAATAAACCTGCAAGTTCTGCACATGTTTCCTGGAACTTAAAATACAAAACAAAACAAACAACCAAAAAGAAAATATGGTATAAATAGACCATGAAATAACACTACTAAAAAAGGAATGGAATAACATCTTTTGCAGCAACTTGGATGGGGCTAGAGGTCATTGTTCTAAGTGAAATAACTCATGAATGGAAAACCAAATACTCTTATGTTCCCAATGTATGTGAGCGTTAAACTATGAGAATGCAAAGACATACAGGGAGATATAATGGACCTTGGGGATTCGATAGAGGGGGGTGTTGGGGCGGAATGCAGGTGAGTGAAGGAAAAAAGATGACATATTGGATACAGTGTACACTGCTTGGGTGAGGGGGGAAACTAAAATCTCAGAATTCACCGCTATAGAATTCATCCATGTAACCAAAACCACTTGTACCCCAAAAGTGATTCAAATTTTTTTTTAAAAACGGAAAAATAGCACTAAAAATATTAAGAAACAGAGCCAGGATTTAACACAGGTAATGTAGCCTCACAGCCCATGCTCTGAACTTCTCTGCAATATCGCCTTTGTGCAAGAAGCTCCCTGAAGTATTGCATATCATTCAACACACCAGAAATAACTTGAATGTTCATCATCAGTATAAATGAACGTACGTAATATAGAATGCTATGCAATTTTTAAAAGGTGGGCCTCATCTAGTTGTGGTTCTGCCTTCTAAGAGGGATTTGGCAATAAATATATGAAAAAAAGAAGGAAAAAAGAACAAAGCTGGAGGCATTATGTTATCTGACTGGTCTGTTTTGCTATCTATTTGCTTCCTTGAAGTTTCAGTTATCTCTAATCCTTACAAAAAATGCTTCCAAGTGGGTGCCTTACCTAACCTTATTTTGCAAATAAGAAATGACGTTCAGAGAGGCTATGTAAGCTCCTTAAGTTCAGAAGCCTAACAGGCTTAATTTTCACATTCTACCCTGGCCTACTGAAATATGGAACTCTCTCTCTCTCTCTCTCTCTCTCTCTCTCTCTCTCTCTATATATATATATATATATATATATATATATATATATGTATGTATTTCCTAATTTTTTTTTTACCAGTCCTTTACTGTTAATGTTGAGTTTGTTCCTTAAACAATACAATACTGAGCATTTTTCTACTTCAGATAAATTCCTCAAAAGGAATTAATGGTTCAAAAGAGATATAAAGTCTAATGAGTCATTAACTATTTATATATGTTTATATCTATAGCGATAGCTGAATTACTCTTTTAAAGTGTGGTGCATATTCTGTCCATCATCATTTCACAAACATTCATCTGTCCCCAAATCACGTTTTAAATCTTTACCAAGCTGCTACATAAAAAAGTTCTATATCATTTACTTTTTCTCAAAATTTTCTTAGCTGTAATTGCTTTCTTTAATTTTTACTAATATTAGTTATTATTTTCTTTAGCTATAATTGATCTGCCTTATATAATTTAGTGCTATACAATTTAGCTAATAGAAGTCCATTGTAATTAACCACCTAATTGCTATTTAATCCCTTTTCCTCTAATTTTGCTTTACCTAACTATGGCTAAACTTTACTTTGTGTTATATATTGTTTTAAATCTACTCCTATAACAGATTAATTACTTTTCATTTTCATAGCCTATTTGTCTCCATCCTTTAACTTTTAACTTTTTTATAACTCTGTGCCAGATACCTCTTTTAGTCAATGTATGGTAGGTTTTTGTCCCACACTGCATATTAAACAAACAAATGACCTAATTTATTTTATATAGGATATATTTTATAAATTGCTCATCATTTTTGTACTTTAATATTTCTTGATATGTTCTTACTTGCTATATTTCTTCTCTTATAATTTGTAAGATGTATAACTTAATTTCACAGATAGTTACAGTTAAGCTATTGAGAATATATTTAAGTTTATATTTGTTGAATTATCAGAAGTAGTATCTCTAACTTCTCTTAGATGTAGGAATTGGTGTACCTAGACTCCTCGCAACTTCTTCCCATTACTTTCAGGATTTTTATGGTTTATTATTTTTGATTATTGCGTTTTTTCTCCCTCATGTGTCTTCTTTGCCTACAATCTTAGTGTGAGCGTTCTGGTCTTTAACTATAGTAGCTAGAATTATAGACTTGGTCTTACTTCTGTTATTCAAATGACCTCAGTACTTGCTAGTCATCCCTAATTTTATGCTTGGTTATGAATGAGTTTTGCATTTTGATTATTTTTGTACCACCACAGGGAAGGTCTTAGTAAGGGCAAATGGAGGATGTAGAATTCTGAACTGGTGAATATCCAAGAATGTCTTTTACTATCTTCTGAGTATGGTTTTGGAGCCACTGATTTCCTGATTCTTGGCAGAATGAGTATCTCTTGGTGAAGCAGTCTCCAGCCCATGGACTGCCCTCACTGCTCCAGATTAGGGGGACATGCCTCCACTTCAGCAAAATGATCCCTGCATGGCATGATCCTAAACCTTCATGGAGAAATGAGTCATAAAATTCCCCCTCGGGGCAGCCTTTCTGCTTGTTGTTATTGCATGATGGCTCACTTTCCTTAGGCTGCAACCTCAGGATACAGTTGTTTTAGACCTCTACGGGAATCCAGATTTTTCCTGTCTTCTACCCACCATCCTTCCTAGTTAAACAGAACTCAGTGGGGTTTTCCAGAGTTCTTTTATTTACTCTCCAAAACAATGTACAACTTTCTAAAGAAGGATTGCTATGAGGGTACCCCTGATTCATTTATTCTTGCTAGTTCCATGTCTAGTAGCAATTTCTCAGTATTTGTGATACTGTTTATCACTGGTGACATTCTCCCAATTGCCATTTTTGGACAGATAGAACCCTACTAAAATGTCATCTTTCTCTGGTATAAAGTAATATTACTTTGGAATGTTCAGTATACTTGAACATTTCAGTATACTTTCTAATTTTAGTAGTTATCACAATTTAAAGTATTCTAAATCTTATCAAAAGGAATAAGCAAAGAAGGGAACTTAAACCATCTTGCCAAGGCAGCAAAACATATTGTCACTTTCAGTGTTATAGCATAGAAAAGCCAGGAGGTACTGAGTTTGCTTTTAGCCACGAGAGAGGAGAGAGATTGGTTATATTCAAAAGAAGTCAGCTATCTAACAGAAGCTTCCAAGCAATATACAGAAAAGGAGCTGGTCTTTCGTCACGTACATATGTGAGGTAGCCTTCAGTTTCAGTGCCATAAAGGGATGTCTGATTAAAAGAAGAAATAAGGTTTTGGAGATTTTTCAAAAGGATGTTTTAGCTTCCCACACAATCCCATTTTTCAACTGCTAGAAATCAGTGCTGTAAAAAGATTCCTCACAGCTGCTGAACTTGATGTCTGCTGATCAAGCAAATCTCTGTTAGGCTAAGTATGCAGCATCCTGGGCTCAAGTGGAGTCACACTCAGATTTTGAGCCTCAGTAAAACTGAATGTATTTGGGAATAAAATTTAGTGTTCAGCAATAATTCAATACCCAGCAAGTCAGAGAAAGAAAAATACCAACATCCTCTGGTAGAGTCTTCCCTGTTTTTGGAATTCTAGACATGTTGTGTTACAGCTACCATAAATGAGGATGGATGGAAAGGGAAAAAGGTCTATCTCCTTCCAAGGCCATAAAGCTGTAGAGATGTGGCACTGCAGATGGCAGTATACCCTGTTGGCAATATCAGCATCACCTGGAAACTTACTGGAAACACTAATTCTCGGGCTCTACTTCAGACCTTAGGAATCAGAAATTCTATATTGAAGCCTAGCAATCTGTATTCTAGAGATCCTGCTGGAGATTTCAAGGGAATCTAAAATTTGAGAACCACCGGGAGTCCACAGAGACCTTAACTGCCTATGTCCATTTAGATTGGTTTTTAAAAAGGTTGGTTCTAGGGATCAAGGAAGGTTGAAAGCGCACTGACACTTCACTAGAACCTTTTATAGACATGAAACTCTGTTAAAAATGAGCATGAACAATTGTTCAGAAGGAAGTGTGGTGATTCCAATGCCCAGGGCTGTTTCTAGTTCAGATATTCTATGTTTGGCTGCTTTCTCCTGGAGTTTCCTTTGCTCCAGAGTATGCTGGCCATTTGAACATAATCCTTTCTTTTGGATGCCTCAGGTTTCAGGAAGGTTGGAATTTCCCCAGGGTTTCCTTTGTGCACATAATAATCTGTCCAAGATGTGTGAGTCAGAGGCCCACATTCTGGTCATATCTGCCTAGAAAATCTGGTTTTATTGTGAATCAATCCCGCTCCAGGTTTCATCTTCTCTACCTTATTTAGTGTTGACATTTTTACATTTAAGTTGAGGTAAAGCAGAAGAGACCAAACACAACACATATCTATTCTCTAAGTGTATTTTCCCTAGATTTGCTTTTAAAATTCTTAAACCTCTGCCAGGAAAGTAATTAGCAGTCCAGATAAGAGAGCACCTATGCCAACTATATGTCTGCCACCATGCATATGTAAAAAGAACTATAAATTTGATTAGAAAATTACAGATAGTTTGCAGGCCCATATCTCACTTTCAGGAGATAGAAAGTTACAATGAAAATTTAACAGGAAAGAGAGTGGTTTTTATCTCTATGTCACCATTAATCATTATATTTTAGTGGTAAATGTTCAGAGGTTCTTGTGAATAAGAAAGAATTGAAGAAGCAGAATGTAAGGGCAGTCCTCTGCTATTCTACTTCATTCTGCTACCATCTTCATACATTGCTACTTATCCTCCTGTGACATCAGTATCAAGAATCAAGCCACCTAGAGTGCCTACAGACAAATGCAAAAACAAACACCCAAACAAACAAAAAAACTAGAAAGGAATATACTAAAATAAGAAAGGAAATTTAGGTAGCATTGAAAATTTTTCTTGGAAAAGGAGATTTGGGGAGGTAGAGATGTATCTGGGATGCAGGGACATCTGGGAGGGATCTGAGAGATAGAGTCAAAGGGCCACAATCATGGGAAGCAGGTTGCTCACCAAGGTGTCAAGTTGGAATGACCAAGGATCAAAGAGAAGAGCGAGATGGAGTTAAATGGGTTTGGAAAAGAGAATGGGAGGAAAAAAACATGCTGAAGAACTGGGGTTTGGGGAGGATGGAGGCAGAGTTTTATAGGACAGCAGTGACTTTTTTTCTAGGGTAAAAAGGAACTATTTAGATGCTGAGGAAATTCAGATAGACGGCATTTGAATTGGATGTTATTCTGGGGACCACAAGTGTAAATTAATATGCAAGGCCTTGATAGTGTGGAGAGTATCAGACCTTGGAGTCTGACTTCAGAAAACCTGCAAAGCAATTGGGGAGATCATCCAATACAAGTGGTCTCATGCCAAATTACAGGCTCAGGACTCTGAGGCAGAGCTTTGCCTTTGAAAGTTCCCAATAAATTTTTGATGTTGGTGACAGTTTTGACTTTTTTAAGACTTCAAAATTGAGTGAGTGACAATATGTTGTTAGAATTTCCCTTGAAAAAATAAATTTGGAGAAACATACTGGAATTCTAAAAATGGAAATTTAACATTTTGAAAGAGACTTAGAAGTAGTTTGATGAATGTTGTTATGAAAGAGGCTTTGTGAATTAAAAGCAGACTCTAGAGGCAAAAGATAAGTTAATTTTCTAACCCTTTGAAGCAAATGGGCCAAAATCTCTTAAAACCAAAACTGTTTAATGTGGTTCCCCTGATCTAGTTGACATTTATCAGGATATACTACTTATTTTGCAGTGAAATGTAATATCAGAATATTCTAAATAGCTGGATTAAATAGTAGTATATCATATTCTGAAGTTCTTTGTAGAAATTTTGGAATCCAGGGAAGGCAAAGCTCTCCCTACCACTTCAAACAGCCTGTTTAGTATCTCCACACAGATTTCCACCTACCTCTCTACACCTCTACCTACCTGTCTAAAATGCATTTTGTTTATTCATTTTAAAATTTTTTTAGCCTAAAGATATCTCAACTATCTTTTTCGTGATTCTAGAATCAAATACTTTATTACATAAAGCAAAATAAAATATTCCTTGAAATGCATTTTAAACATAACATATCCCAAACAAAATGCTACTTAATCTCTACCAACTTTCTCTGTTTTCCTTATTTTGCTAAATGGTAACAGGGTTAGTTCTGTTGCTCAGGTCAAAAATACTGACTTTTTTTTTTTCCTGCTCTTTCACCCACTAAGCCTAATTAAGCCAGTTCACTTCTGAGCATCTCCAGCACTGCACTTTTTGCTGGCCTTGCTCA
This sequence comes from Saimiri boliviensis, assembly GCF_048565385.1. Classification (NCBI taxonomy): domain Eukaryota; kingdom Metazoa; phylum Chordata; class Mammalia; order Primates; family Cebidae; genus Saimiri; species Saimiri boliviensis. Next base: position 21,072,104 of record NC_133463.1, read on the forward strand.
TTTTTCACTACGATTGGTGCGAGAGCCTCCTAAAGTGTCTCCTGGCTCCTGTGCTTGCTCCTACAGTCTATCCTCAATACAACAGGTTAAAGCAAAAGTCCCATCATGTCATTTCTGTGTTTCGAAACTCTCCAATGGCTTCCTATTCTCATCAGAAAACTAGATTGCTCATCATCAATTGTTGCAGCTACCACTCTGATGACATATTCTCCCATTCCTCCCCTCACTCAAGCCATTCCAGTTATTGGCCTTCATATATATATATATATATATATATATATATATATATATTCCCACTTCCTGTAATGCTCTTTTCCAGAATTCTAAGTCACTTAATCCCTAATGTCTTCAAGTTTAGGCTCACAGATCACCTTCAAGGGAGGCCTTCCCCAGACACACACTACAAAGTTGTACACTGCCCCTCCCCAGGCCCTCTTTATATGCCTTCTATGGTTTACATTTCCTTCCTTTAACTAGATTTCTTGGATTATGTATATTTCACTTGTTTGTTCATCACCTCCAGTTGGCATAATGTAATCTCCATGAGAATGGAAGTTGGCCAGCTTTACCTACGAGTCTCTCCTTAGCACATGAAACAGCTCTGGCCACTATGGACACTCTCCATAGACACTCCTTAGTCCATGTTTCTTCTCTTCTCTTGCTGGATTATTGCAAAAGCTCCCCAAATACCCTCCTAGATTTCACCAATCCAAAGCTGAATATTACATTTTTAGCACTGCTTTTACCATATTAGGCACATAAATGAAAACTTTCAAAGCTTCCTGCTACATGAAGTTTAGTTCCTCTTGTTTGGTTTGCAAGATGGCATCTGTATTTATCTTATCTATCTAGATATATTGTTTGTTGCTTGCAATGTATTCAATTCATAGTCAATTAAAAAAATTGACAAATGTCAGTTGCCATTTGGACACTGTTTTGTCAAGTTAGATACTGTTTTCTTCCAGAAAGTATTCTAGGAAGATTAAAAATATTTTATATATGTGTATGAGTGTTTGTACTTCTGCATGATAATATACAGAAAGATGATGCTCATGAACCTGAAATCTGAATGCCATTCCAGTCCAACATGAAAAAAATTATAAATTTTCCTATTTAAATCTTCTCTAATCCATCACATGGTTCAACTGAATTGAGATTCAATATTAGGGATTTTTTTTTAAACAAAACTCTACCTCCTTATTGGGTGTTTTGGATTTTTAAAGTCTAAAAACAGAATAGCACAAATCATCATCCATTCTTGCACAGTTTCTATTATTCAAAACTCTCCCCTCATTATGGATTCAGCTGTTGTCAGTGTGCCTTTATTGATCCTTTGGCCCAGTAATTGGCAGCTAGTTGGTCCTGTTTTCAGTCTGCTTGCTTTTTATTACAGAGTGAAATATCAGGATCAGTTGGATCTCATAACATCACCAAGCAAGCAAAATTTTAACTACTGCTATCACAACTAATCCCTTTAATTAACTCTGATCTCTTTTCTCTTGACTAGTCCATCTTCCTTAAGTCTGTTTGGTAAGAGCCAGAGACTTTTCAGCAACATTTATTTAACAAATATTTATTGATCATGTACATGTACTAATAGGCTCTGTGATAGGTACAATAATCTCTGTGGATACAAACTTTCATTGCTTCCTTCACTATTAAGACTAAGTCAATGGAAGGTGATTAATGACACAAACCTTGGGATAGAATTACTAAAACTTATAACAGCATTTCTTCTAGCAAGACCTCACTGGCCAGTATAAAATCAAATCTCAGTCAGTTATTTTAAATTTAATCACATTTACTATCTTTATCAGCCCCACATGTACCACTTCAGATACTCTCTGCCTCACCTCTTTTTAACAACGATTTCTTCCCATGTTTCAAGCAGACAAGCAACTTTGTGCAAATGCAAACTTCAGCACCTTGCCTCATCCTGGTTTCTTTTAGATCTCATTCCTGCCCCAGGATGGCCAATGGGAATTGTTCAATACAAATGTATGTGCACCTCAAGTGCTCAGGGATTTTAGTGCCCATGGCCCACCCTTGACCAGGAGCCTATGAATAAATGCTCTGTCCTTTCATCCTTCAAGTGGACACACCTCATTAGGCTTCCAAAAAATTCTTGTGGGGTGGAGCAATAGCCACCTGTCCAGGGTTGGCCCAATGACTTATCCTGTGCTGCCTTGTCTCCTTTCATATTTTACACCCATGTCCCTCATGTCTACTTCCAGGATCAAATAACCACTCACACATAAGCCTCTGCCTCATACTCTGCATTAGGGTGAACCAGGGTATGAACTACTTAGCCTTAAATATATGCAGCATGATTTTTACCACTTCTCAAGGGAACACAATTCTAAGTATACTATATTTTGTATACTTATACAAAATTTTGTATTCTTTTGTATTCTATACAAAATTCCCAATGTAGGGCTGCGTGCATTTTCTTTTCTTTATCTCCAAGGTGAAATAATCAGTAAGAAGTACTTTAAGAAGTCTCTTTTAGAGACTTAGTTTGGTACAATGTACCAAACTCTAAGCTAGACTTTAATTACATAAGAATATGAACAACAAAATCCTTTCCTTTAAGAAACTTGCAGTGTCTTGGCAAACACAGACATCTACATACATAATTAAATCACAGTATAGTAAGAGCTATGGTAAAGATTTGCACAGGTGCTAAGACTTTTGGATGGGAAACTTCAGAATCTAGAAGAGGAGAATCTAGAATGAAAAACTAGAAATAAGCCAAATAGTAAAATGTGGAGGGATAGCACAGCAGGGAGGGGTAGGCATATTCTGCCAGAGGTAATAGTATAATGACACAGAGGCTTAATAACAAAATACCTTTAAAAAGTAAAAGCAGTTTGGAGTTTATGAAGTATAAAATACATGGTGGAAGATCCAAGAAAATGAATTTGCAGACACAGGTAGGGATTATGCAATATAGAGACTCAAATGACTTACAAAGGAAGCCATAACTCATTTTGTAGGTAATGAGAAGCCAATAAAAATGGTAGTTTAAAAATCCTTGTGAGTCAAGGATTATTTTGAGAAGCTGGCTAAAATTACTGTGTCTCTCTCCAAAAAAGATCACATCCTCCCACAAGTCTGTTCCACTCACTGTGAATTATTGTGATTATATACTCATGTTAAGATCTCTTGCTCACAAATCCAGCCATATTATTCCCATGGTTTAAATATTCTAGAGGAAGAGGTCTTAACATTATACTCATAAAATATTTAGAGCAACATGAGTATACTCGTGTCTTAATTAACATGAGTATACTCATAAAATATTTAGAGCAACATGAGTATACTCATGTCTTAATTAACATGAGTATAATGTTGAGACCTGTTGCTCTAAAATATATAAAGCATGAGAAAAATATGGCTGGACTTATGTTTTGGACATTCTGGTAGCCATATGAAAAAGAGGTTTCTAAGTATGGATGTCTGTAAGGGAACTACACAATAATCCAGACAAATGAAAATGAGAAGTCGCACTGTGGCAGTAGTATAAAGGAGTGATGGATTCAAGAAATTTCTTTAAGAAGTAGATTCGGCAAGACAGATTGGTTAGCACGTGCAATGAGAGGCAGAGTGATTCGAAAGATGAGTTTGCTTTTGGATATGTTGCTTTGAGGCGCTTATCTTGAAAACAAGTAATATGTCCTGTAAGAATTTGGGATGACCAATCATAAGCTGCTGGCTTAAGATAAAGATCTAAAATATCTCAACCTGTGGGAACTTAAAACTATCAAAGTGGATGAGATTATCCCGGGAGATAATTAAAATGAGAAAAGGAGGACCTTGGATAGTGCTAAGGGAAAAAATAACATTTATGGCTTTACAAAGAGAGAAAGCCTTTAAAGAAGACTGGGAAGTGGTAATCAGATATGCAGGAGAGAGAAGGGTGACAGAAGGAAAGCAATGACAGCCTTAAGAACAAGCAGGTTGTAGGCAAGATGGCTGAATAGGAACAGCTTTGGTTTGCAGCTCCCAGTGAGATCAACACAGAAGGCAGGTGATTTCTGCATTTCTAATTGAGGTACACAGCTAAACATTGGTTAGACAGTGGGTGCAGCCCACAGAGGGCCAGCCAAAGCAGGGAGAGGTGTCGCCTTACCTCGGAAGTGCAAGGGATCAGGGAACTCCCTCCCCTAGCCAAAGAAAGCCACGAGGGACTGTGCTGTGAGGGGCGGTGCACTCTGGCCCAGTTACTATGCTTTCCCCACAGTCTTTGCAACCCACAGACCAGAAGATTCCCTCGAGTGTCTACTGTCTCTACCCCCAGGGCCCTGGGTTTCAAACACAAAACTGGGCCACTCTCTGGGCAGACACTGAGCTAGCTGCAGTTTTTTTCTTTCACCCCAGTGGCACCTGAAATCCCAGCAAGACAGAACTGTTTACTCTGCTGGAAAGGGGGGTGAAATCAGGGAGCCAAGTTGTCTAGCTCAGTGAATCCCACCCCCCACAGAGCCCAGCAAGCTAAGATCAAGTGTCAGTGCCAGCACAGCAGTCTGAAGTTGACCTGGGACACTTGAGCTTGGTGTGGGGAGGGGCATCCACCATCACTGAGGCTTGAGTAGGCAATTTTCCTCTCACAGTGTAAACAAAGCCTCTGGGAAGTTCAAACTGGGCAGAGCCCACCGCAGCTCAGCAAAGCCGCTGTAGCCAGATTGTCTCTCCAGATTTCTCCTCTCTGAGCAGGGCATCTCTGAAAAAAAAGCAGTAGCCCCAGTCAGGGGCTTATAGATAAAACTTCCATCTCTCTTAGAGCACCTGGCAGAAGAGGTGGCTGTGGGCATAGCTTCAGCAGACTTAAATGTTCCTGCCTGCTGGTGCTGAAGAGAGAACATCTCCCAGTACAGCACTCCAGCTCTGCTAAGAGACAGACTGCTTCCTCAAGTAGGTCCCTGATCCCCATGCCTCCTGATTGGGAAGCACCTCCTAGCAGGAGTCAACAGACACCTCATACAGGAGAGCCCTTGACATCTGGTGGGTGCCTCTCTGGGACTAAACTTCCAGAGGAAGAAAGAGGCAGAAATATTTGCTGTTCTGCAGCCTCTGATGGTGATACCCAGGCAAACAGGGTCTGGCGTGGACCTCCAGCAAAATCCAGCAGACCTGCAGCAGAGGGCCTTCACCCTTAGAAGGAAAACTAACAAACAGAAAGAATTGCATCAACATCAGCAAAAACGATGTCCACACAGAAACCCCGTTCCAAGGCCGTCAACATCAAAGACCAAACGTAGATAAGTCCATGAAAATGAGGAAAAACCAGCACAAAAAGGTTGGAAATTCCAAAAACCAGAATGCCTCTTCTCCTCCAAAGGATTGCAACTCCCTGCCAGCAAGGGGATAAAACTGTACTGAACATGAGTTTAGTGAATGGACAGAAGTTGGCTTCAGAAGGTGGGTAATAACAAACTCCTCCAAGCTAAAGTAGCATGTTCTAACCCAATAAGGAAGTTAAGAACCTTGAAAAAAGGTTAGAGGAATTGCTAACTAAAATAATCAGTTTAGAGAAGAACACAAATGACCTGATGGAGCTGATTAACACAGCACGAGAACTTTGTGAAGCATACACAAGTATCAATAACTGAACTGATCAAGCAGAAGAAAGGATATCAGAGATTGAAGATCACCTTAATAAAATCAAGGGTGAAGACAAGACTAGAGAAAAAAGAATGAAAAGGAATGAACAAACCCTCCAAGAAATATGGGACTATGTGAAAAGACCAAACCTGTGTTTGATTTGTGTACCTGAAAGTGATGGGGAGAATGGAACCAAGTTGGAAAACACTCTTCAGGTTATCATCCAAGACAACTTCCCCAACCTAGCAAGACAACATTCAAATTCAGGAACTAGAACACTTCAAAGATACTCCTCAAGAAGAACAACCCCAAGAAACATAGTCATCAAATTTACCAAGGTTGAAACGAAGGAAAAAATGTTAAGCACAGCCAGAGAGAAAGGTCAGGTTATCCACAAAGGGAAGCCCATCAGATTAACAGCAGATCTCTTTGCCAAAACCCTACAAGCCAGAAGAGAGGGGGGCAAATATTCAGCATTCTCAAAGAAACTAATTTTCAACCCAGAATTTCATGTCCATCCAAACTAAGCTTCATAAGTGAAGGAGAAATAAAATCCTTTACAGGCAAGCAAATGCTGAGTGATTTTGTCACTACCAGGCCTGCCTTACAAGAGCTCCTGAAGGAAGCACTAAATATGGAAAGGAAAAACCAGTACCAGCCACTGCAAAAACATACCACATTGTAAAGACCACTGACACTATGAAGAAACTGCATCAACTAACGGGCAAAAAAACCAGTTAGCATCATAATGACAGGATCAAACTCACACATAACAATATTAGCCTTAAATGTAAATGGGCTAAATGTCTCAATTAAAAGACACAGACTGGCAATTTGGATAAAGAGTAGAGACGCAGTGGTGTGCTGTATTCAGAAGAACTGTCCCACATGCAAAGTTGTATATAAGCTCAAAATAAAGGGATGGAGGAAGATTTACCAAGCAAATAGTAAGAAAAAAAAAAAAAGCAGGGGTTGCAATCCTAGTCTCTAATAAACTTTAAACCAACAAAATAATAGACTTTAAACCAATAAAGATCAGAAAAGACAAAGAAGGACATTACATACTGGTAAAGGGTTAATGCAGCAAGAAGAGCTAACTATACTGAATATATATGCACCCAATACAGGAGCACCCAGATTGGTAAAGCAAGTTCTTAGAGACCTACAAAGAGACTTAGACTACCACACATTAACAGCAGGAGACTTTAACACCCTGTGGTCACTATTAGATGGATTGAGACAGATAATTAGCAAGGATATTCAGGACTTGAACTCAACTCTGGACCAAGCAGACCTGATAGACATCTACAGAACTCTCCACCCCAAATAAACAGAATGTACATTCTTCTCAGCACCGCATCACACTTATTCTATAATTGACCACATACTTGGAAGTAAAACACTCCTCAGCAAATGCAAAAGAATGAAAATCATAACAAACAGTCTCTCAGACCACAGTGCAATCAAATTAGAACTCAAGATTAAGAAACTCACTCAAAACCATACAACTACATGGAAACTGAAAAACCTTCTCTTGAATGGCTACTGGGTAAATAACAAAATTAAGGCAGAAATGAATAAGTTCTTTGAAACGAATGATTACAAAGACACAATGTACCAGAATCTCTGGGACACAACTAAAGCAGTGTTTTGAGGGAAATTTAGAGCACTAAATGCCCACAGAGGAAAGCAGGAAAGATCTAAAATTGATACCCTAACAGCAAAATGAAAATAACTAGAGAAGCAAGAAGAAACAAATTCAAAAGCTAGCAGAAAACAAGACATAACCAAGATCAGAGCAGAATTGAAGGAGATAGAGACACACACAAAAAATGCTTCAAACAAATCAATGAATTCAGGAGCTGGTTTTTTGGAAAATATTAATAAAATAGATAGACCACTTGTCAGACTAATAAAGAAGTAAAGAGAAAAGAATCAAATAGACACAACAAAAAAATGATAAAGGGGATATCACCACTGATCACACAGAAATGAACTACTATCAGTGAATAATATAAATATCTCTACACAAACTAGAAAATCTAGAAGAAATGGATAAATTCCTGGACACATACACCCTCCTAAGATTAAACCAGGAGCTAGTCAAATCCCTGAATAGACCAATAACAAGTTCTGAAGTCGATGCAGCAATTAATAACCTACCAACCAAAAAAAAGTCCAGTACCAGATAAATTCACAGTGGAATTCTATCAGAGGTACAAAGAGGAGCTGGTACCATTTCTCCTGAAACTATTCCAAACAATAGAAAAAGAAGACTCCTCCCTAACTCATTTTATGAGGCCAGTATCATCTTGAAACCAAAACCTGACAGAGATACGACAAAAAAAAAAAAAAAATTCAGGCCAATAGCCCCGATGAACATGGATGTGAAAATCCTCAATAAACTACTGGCTAACCAGCAACACATCAAAAAGCTTATCTACCATGATGAAGTAAACTTCATCCCTGGGACGCAAGGCTGGTTCAAAATAAGTAGATCAATAAATGTAATCCATCACATAAACAGAACCAGTGAAAAAAAAACACATAATTATCTCAATAGACGCAGAAAAGGCCTTCAATAAAACTCAACCACCTAAAACTCTGAATAAACTAGGTATTAATGGAACATATCTCAAAATAGTAAAAGCTATTCATGACAAACCCACACCCAATATCATACTGAGACAGCAAAAGCTGGAAGCACTCCATTTGAAAATGGGCACAAGACAAGGATGCCCTCTTTCACCACTCCTATTCAGCATAGTATTGGAAGTTCCAGCCAGGGTGTCAGGCAAGAGAAAGAAACAAAGCCTATTCAAATAGGAAGAGAGGAAGTAAAATTGTCTCTGTCTGCAGATGACATGATTGTATATTTAGAAAACCCCATAGTCTCAGACCAAAATATCCTTAAGCTGGTAAGCAAACTCTCAGGACACAAAATCAATGTGCAAAAATCACAGCATTCCTATACACCAATAATAGACAGAGAGCCAACTCATTAATGAACTCCCATTCACAATTGCTACAAAGAGAATAATTTCCTGGGAATACAACTTGTGAGGGAATGTGAAGAACCTCTTCAAGGAGAACTAAAAATCACTGTTCAGGGAAATAAGAGAGGACACAAATGGAAAAATATTTCATGCTCATGGATAAGAAGAATCAATACTATAAAAATGGCCATATTGCTCAAAGTAATTTATAGATTTAACATTATACCCATCAAGATACCATTGACTTTCTCCACAGAATTAGAAAAAACTACTTTAAATTTATATGGAACCAAAAATGAGCCTGTATAGTCAACACAATCTTAAGCAAAATGAACAAAGCTAGAGGCATCACGCTACCTCACTTAAATCTATAATACAAGACTACAGTAACCAAAGAGCATAGTACTGGTACCAAAACAGACATATAGACCAATGGAACAAAACAGAGGCCTCAGAAATAATACTACACATCTACAACCATCTGATCTTTGACAAACATGACAAAAACAATGAGGAAAAGATTCCCTATTTAATAGATGCTATTGGGAAAAATTGTTAGTCATAGGCAGAAAACTGAAACTGGACCCCTTCCTTATACCTTATAAAAATATTGAATCAAGACGGAGTAAAGACTTAAACATAAGACCTAAAACCACAAAAACCTTAAAAGAAAACCTAGGCAATACCATTCAGGACGTAAGCATAGGTAAAGACTTAATGACTAAAACTTCAAAAGCAATTGCAACGAAAACCAAACTAAAGAGCTTCTGCACAGCAAAAGAAACTATCATCAGAATGAACAGACAACCTACAGAATGGGAGAAAATTTTTGCAATCTATCCATCTGACAGAGGACTAACATTCAAATCTACAAAGAACTTACACAAATTTACAAGTAAAAAGCAAACAACTCCATCAAAAAGTGGGTGAAGCATGTGAACAGACATGTCTCAAAAGAAGACATTTATGCAACCAACAAACATGAAAAAAAGCTCATCATCACTGGTCATTAGAGAAATGCAAATCAAAACCACACTGATATACCATCTTATACCAGTTAGAATAGCGATCATTAAAAAGTCAGAAACCAACAGATGCTGGAGAGGATGTGGAGAAATAGGAATGCTTTTACACTGTTGGTGAAAGTGTAAATTAGTTCAGCCATTGTGGAAGATAGTGTGGCAATTCCTCAAGGATCTAGAACCAGAAACAGCATTTGACACAGCAGTATTATTACTGGGTATATACCCAAAGAATATAAATCATTCTACTATAAAGACACATGCACACTCTAAAAACACATGCACACATATGTTTATTGCAGCACTATTCACAATAGCAAAGACTTGGAACCAACCCAAATGGTCCATCAATGATAGACTGGATAAAGAAAACGTGGCACGTAAACACCATGGAATACTGTCCAGCCATAGAAAAGGATGAGTTTAGTCCTTTGCAGAGACATGGATGAAACTGGAAACCGTCATTCTCAGCAAACTGACACAGGAACAGAAAACCAAGCACTGCATGTTCTCACACATAAGTGCGAATTGAACAATGAGAACACATGTACACAGGGAGGAGAACATCACACACTGGGGCCTGTCATGCAGTGGGGGACTACAGGGAGGATAGCATTAGGAGAAATACCTAATGTATTTCTGCACCATGATGGTGCAGCAAACCACCATGGCACGCGTATACCTATGTAACAAACCTGCATGTTCCCGGAACTTAAACTATAGTAATAATAAGAAAGAACAAGTAGGTGTTAACACAAGGTCAAATAAAAAGGAGGAGTAGGTGTTAACACAAGGTCAAATAAAGACAAGGCCTGTAAATTTCCCATTGTGCAAGGCAATTAGGAGGTCAGGCACTCAGCATAAGCTGTTTTCTCAGTGGTAGAGACACAAACCAAATTAAAACAGGTTGAGTAGTGAATGAAAAGGGACATGGATGAACCTGGAAACCATCATTCTCAGCAAACTGACACAAGAGCAGAAAATCAAACACCGTATATTCTCGCTCATAGGCGGGTGTTGAACAATGAGAACACATGGACACAGGGAGGGGAGCACTACACACTGGGGTCTGTTGGGGGGAAATGGGGGAGGGGCGGGGGGTGGGGAGGTGGGAAGAGATAGCATGGGGAGAAATGACAGATACAGGTGAGGGGACGGAAGGCAGCAAAGCACACTGCCATGTGTGTACCTATGCAACAATCTTGCATGTTCATCACATGTACCCCAAAACCTAAAATGCAATTAAATAAATAAATAAATAAATAAATAAATAAATAAATAAATAAAAGAAAACTGTGGATGTAAAGGCAATGAATGAAGAATATGGGAGTTTGGCTCAAAGAAGACTCAGCATGAAAAGGAAACAGCTAGGTATTTTATGTAATTAGGGGAGATATTTTATTTTTGTGGGGTTATTTGAAAGAGAAGTGAGCTTATTCATATGCTGTGGGAAATGATAGTGGAAAAGAACAGAATAAATACTGGTGATGGGGTTATAGTCGATGAAATAGACTGACGAAACATTGAGATCCAAATCTCCAGCATAATGGAAAGTCTAACCCCTACACAGGAGACAGGGCCTCTTGCACTCTGTGCATTGGAAAGGTGGTGAATACAGATCAAGGTGAAGATAATTCTGGAGGTGATGTGTGAGGGAAAGTTGAGGTCTTTACTCCTGATTACATATTTTTTCTGGGTGACACATAAGAAAGCTGATGATGAAGTTTTTGAAAAGACTTTGAAAGGAATGAAAAAAAGAAAGATAACCAAGAAGTGTAAGTTTAAAGTTAGGGGCCACTGCTACCAGTGTAGCTACCAGTCCTAGAATGATGATTTTCTCTAGTGTCGTTCAGTGGCACATGTGCAGGAAAATGGTAGGTTAATATAGGCTTGGAATCTGCCTTTGGAGGAGCGACAGAAGACAGGGGTGCAGGGGAGCTGAGACAATGAGTCCCAGCTGAGCAGAGAAGGCAAAATAGCAAATGGGGACACTCCCTGACACCCAGGAGAAAAGAGGGAAATGGAAGTTTGTGAATATTTGGTTGGATAGAAAGTGTTAAGGAGAGTCACACTGTGAGAGAGCCTGAAGAAGGTGAGTTTGTTTTCAGAGAACAGAACACAGGACTCACAGATTTCTGCCATCAAGTAATTCCAAGTTGTCTGTGCTTGGGTTAAGGAAGGTGAGGTGGAAGGGAAGATCTCCAAATCTGAGGAGGTCAAGGGACTTTAAGATGAGCAGGTAGGTAGACATGAATACCAAAATCGCTCGGAATAATAATAATGCTTGAGTTGAAAAAAATTCTAAGCCTGAGCCAAGTTGTTGCCGGCAGAGAGAAGGAAGTTATATATAATCCTGTGCTCTCTCAGGTTGACGGGTCAGGCAGCCTCCCTGGGAGAGCAGGTAGTGGAAGAGTCTTAGAGAAAAGGGATGTGATATTCTTAGGGGATACTTTCCAATATGAAAAAGAGAAGCAGCCAACATGCTACTTAGGGGCTGAAAATATAGGGACTTTGTTTAATATGGAGGAGTTTTGGAAAGTAAAGCAAAAAGCTTTGGGAGTATGAGTAAAACTCTTATGGTAAAAAAACAAAAAACAATTTAACTTTTATTTAGACTGTATTTCCCGGACTTGCCCACACACCCCTTGTTTGCACAGCGCCCATTAACCTCTTACAAAAGTGGTGCTGTGTGGATTACAGCTTGGGAAACATTGGCAAAGCTCTCGAGGATGGCAGGGCTGTGAAGCATTCCACAATGGAATTGGTGCCAAGTCACGGGAAACTCAGCTCTTAAGGTATCTGGAAGGCACTGTGTGGACAAAGACGAGTCAGCTTCAAGGCCACCCAATTTGTTGAGTTTTTAAGTTTCTATCCATAGCCATTTGTCTCTTCAACTCAGCTACATTAAAGCCTGTGAAATCAGGGACAGTTATAATTTCTTTGCATCTCTATGATATTCGGCTTATGCTGGAGCATATTAATAAGTGCTAAATAAACATTTTGTTTTATTGATTTATACAATGAGGAAACAAAAATTACAGCACCATTTTTAGATCTTGCTTCTTTCTGTCTCTGTTGGAGGTTTATTTTCTTTTTAGCATTAAAAAAATTATTTTTTTTTTTAGAGGCAGGGGCTCACTCTGTTACCCTGGTTGGAGTGCAGCAGCATGTCATGGTTCACAGCAGACTTGAATTCCTGGCCTCAAATGGTCCTCCTGCCTCAGCCTCCCAAAGTGCTCAGATTATAGGAGTGAGCCACCACACCTGGCCTAGGGTTTTAACTTAATGTTAAACATCCCAATGTGTTGGAGCTCATTGTGAATTTTCAATAATTTTTACTTACAGCTTTTAATATTTAATGCACCTCTGTACCTTCTCTCTTTGATATGATATTGATAGAATGGTCTTGGACAAAGAGAGCTCAAAACAGAATATTTGATATTGCTGAATATTAAAATTAATTATGCAAGGTAAATACAATTAAGAAGAAATAGTAGGGAATATTTGAAAAATATATACCTGAGTTATTTATTTTAAAGTGGCCTTTTTCCAAAGGAAAAATTAAAAAAATTAAAAGTACAAAATCATACAAAGCTTAAACAAAAAATGTTACAACTATCAGAGAATTCCCCTTGAGAATTCTTTAATTTTCTTACATAATACAGTAAATGTGATTTTATATACAGAAGGTAGTAAGTAAATATAAATGTATAATAGATACAGGGATGTGCAGAATTTAATATTATAAAAATTATGGTGTATATATAATTTACATTGTTTATAATTATACAAAAGATAGAGAGATATGTATATATGCTTGAATTGTAAAGTCAAAAAGCAGATTATATGAGATTCTGCTGCGGTATTTAAAAGCAAAGATATAAAATGGCTGAGAATTATAACATTTACAAAAATTACAACTTACATAACATTTGAACTCAGTATACTTATAAATTGTGCTTGCATTTATTGTCCTCTCCTGAGGAAGGCTCAGTGTCTATGAGAAGCCTGGGCAATCACACATTAGAAGTCTTTACCTCCACCACTGAGACATACCTTGACCCACAGACCTTGAAGCTTAGGTTGGTTGATTCGGAAAACTGTGTTTGATAAACCTCTGTGGAACTGGGAAAACCCTTATATGACTCCCAGACCCTGCTGTGTTGGTCTCTTGTTTTCCTTCCACTCAATTCCCCTTTGAGGTTTTAGTGAAAATATGTGCTTCTAAACCTTTCTACAGTCAGGCTAAGAGGAAGAGTAGATTCTACCTAGACCAATCCTGGCATGTATGTAAGAGGAAATACAGAAGGCTTTTTCTTAAAGGTTAGAAAAGCAAAAATCCTATATTAAAATGGCTTTCGTGAACTTGTATTTCTACTTTGAACAAGTGTATCTGAGTTTAGAGTCTAGAAGCTCACGGCCATGTCCCCCGTGATGCGTAGTTGACATTTCACAATTTAACATTATGAGACGTTTCAATGACTATTTTTAATTATTTAGGCTTCAAGGAGACAACCTGGCAGAAAGGACAGAAGAGACACTACCTGTACTCCATTCTCCAGATGAAAAAGTCCCAGATTCCTTCGGTAAGTTTTAAATCCAACAGTATTTATTGCAGTTCTAGTGGCACTTAAAGATTAATGAAATAAAGAAAAAAACTAAACCAAACATCATCCCTTGCATGAATTCTCTGTAGCTGCAGGTCACATATCTTCTGCTGGCATACTCCTTGGGGCTGTTTGTGTCAGGATAAGAGCAAAGGAGAGCAGGAATTGAGAAGTGTGAATTCTAAGGAGTAATTCTTTATACCTGTTCTGTTTAAGGTCCAAACAGATCAACTCTATGTTGGCTACTCCTTAAATTATGTCAATAATTCAAAATTGTCTTTATAAATCCACATTGTCAGCTGGATCTCTAGAAAATGGAACTATCTCTCTGCCCCTTGTCTGTCACTTGCTGTAACTGCTGCACCCATTCTTACATCGTTGATCCAGTCATTTTTCTTGGGCAGAAATGTCAATATCATACTTGACAATATGTATTCCCTCTCTCCCAGCCCTGTGTTACATTAGTCTCCAGCTATGTCAATGCCACTTCAGAATTTTTTCTTCTGAGTCAACCTCCTTTTTATTTGCCCTGTTACTTCCTGTCTATGAGTTTTTCCTTTCTTCAAGTGTAACTGCCTTTTTTTGCACTCTTTGCACTATCTCACCCTTCTTTGGTTTATTATTTTTCTGAAAATAAAACTGCTTATTCCATTTCCATTTTCTATAGTGCAAAATGGAGATTCCTTAACTTAGCAAGCAAACTTAATATCAGAGCAATTAAAAATGATTTTTGTATATGTAAATAAGTACAGGTAATGCAACTCCAGTGCTATCTAAGGTATATCACGTCTTCATCAGTGTCCTTCTATAATGCTGATGCATTATATTAATTATATATATACACATATTATGCATCCTGCTGATGCATTATAGCAGGACACAGTCCATACATCCAACCTGGATGGTTAGAAGATAAAGTATAGGAAAGTGTTTTTGTTATACCTGGATTGCGAAGAACATCTTCAATAAGACAAAGACATCTCCAGCCATGAAAGAAATCATTGAAACACTGAACTCTTGAAAATTAAAAACTCCTGTTTGTCAAAAGAAGCCCACAGAACCTCGGGATTAAGATGGTGGATAGGAGGCAGGACTAATTTGCAGCTCCCACTCCGACAGACAGAGCAGCACGTGGAGATTTATGTCATGAACTTTTGCTCCAAGAAGTACTGCAGAAACATGTCAGGAAAGCTGAGAGAATCACAGACACTGTGAAGGAACTGGATCACCACTGCAGGCTCCCTGAGATGCAAAAACCTATGAGATTGCTTTCTAAATGAGGAGACTCATGGTCTGGGGCAAGTTCTCAGACCTGGTCCCTTGCTGCCTGGAAATAAACTCAGTGCTTTTTGTGGGGGCACAGTGTATGTGAGACCAGCCTTTAGGGCTATGGGCTGCCATGGAGCTGGGTGAGGCCTGTGGTAGCCAGCTTTCCCCCACTTCCTTGGTGACCTGTATGAGTCAACAGAGACACCCATAATCCCCCTGGAAATATAACTCCACGGGACTGGGAACCACACTCCCATCCCCTACAATAGAAACAACAATCCCCACACAAAAAGAGGCTGAGCTCAGACACACCTATCCCTGCTCCCATCTGGTGGTCTTTGTTTACCTGCTGTGGTAGCCAAAGACAAAGGGCATAATTTCATGGGAGCTCTATGGCCTTCCCTACCACCTGAGAAACATGAATATTTAACCAGATGTTCTCAGGGCAAGTTTGCATCCTCCTCATAGGGTTGATGCTTTTTTTTTTTTTTTTTTTTTGAGACAGAGTCTTACTCTGCCACAAGACGCCAGGCTGGAGTACAGTGGCACAATCTTGGCTCACTGCAATCTCCACCCCCTGGGTTCAAGCAATTCTCCTGCCTCAGCCTCTTGAGTAGCTGGGACTACAGGCATGTACCACCATGCCCAGCTAATTTTTGTATTTTTTAGTAGAGACGGGGTTTTACCATGTTGGTCAGGATGGTCTCAATCTCTTGACCTTGTGGTCCACCTACCTCGGCCTCCCAAAATTTGATGCACTCTTGAAAGCATCATCTTTTGGCTGGAGGCCAACCAACACAAAACTAGCACACTAAACAAAAACATAACCAAAGTCCCTCACAGAGTCCACTTCACTCCCTTGCTACCTCTTCCAGATCAGGTGCTGGTATCCACAGCTGCAAGACCTGAAGAGTGATCACATCACAGGACTCTTTGCAGACACTCCCCAGTACCGGCCCAGAGCCTGGTAACTCCATTGGAAAGCTAGACCCAGAAGAACAAAAACAATCTCTACAGTTCAGCTCTCAGGAAGCCCCATTCCTAGGTAAGCGGGGAGAACACATCAAAGGATCACACTAAGGGACAAAAAAATCTGAACGGCAGTTCTTGAATCCTACATTTTCCTTCCAACATAGTCTGCACAAATTAGAAGGAACCAGAAAAACAATTCTGGTAATATGATAAAAATAAAATACTACCATCATTCTTTACAGAACTAGAAAAGAAAATTCTAAATTCATATGGAACTGAAACAGCCTGCATATCCAAAGCTATCCTAGGCAAAAAGCATAAATCTGGAGGCATCACATTGCCTGACTTCAAACTAAACTATAAGGCCATAGTCACCAGAACAGCATGGTACCATTATAAAAATAAACACATATAGAATAGAGAACCCAGAAATAAACCCAGATACTTACAGCCAACTGATCTTCAGCAAAGCAAACAAAAACATAAAGGGGGGAAGGGACAAGAATGGATTTGGTGAAGAAAGAACACTATTCAGTAAATGGTGCTGGGATAATTGAAAAGCCACATGTAGAAGAATTAAACTGGATCCTTATCTCTCACCTTATACAAAAATCAACTCAAAATAGATCAAGAACTTAAATCTAAGACCTGAAACCATAAAAGTTTTACAAGATAACATCAGAAAAACCCTTCAGATATTGGCTTAGGTCAAGACTTCATGACCAAGAACCCAAAAGCAAGTGCAACAAAAATAAAAAGATAAATAGATAGGATTTAATTGAACTAAAAACCTCCTGCACAGCCAAAGAAATAATCAGCAGAATAAGCAGAAAACCCACGGAGTGGGAGAAAAATCTTCATAATCTGTGTTTCTGACAAAGGACTCATATTCAGAATCTATAATACAAAGAACTCAACAAATCAGCAAGAAAAAAGAAAATAATCCGGTGAAAAGGCGAGCTAAGGGCATGAAGAGACATTTCTCAAAAGAGGATATATGAGTGGCAAATAAGCATATAGAAAAATGCTCCACATCACTAATTATCAGGAAAATGCAAATCAAAACCACACTGTGATACCACCTCACTCCTGCAAGAATGGCTATAATCAAAAAATCAAAAAATAATAGATGTTGGTGTGGTGAAGAAGGGGAAGAATGGATTTGGTGAAGAGGGAACACTTTTACACTATTAGCATGAATGTAAACTAGTACAATCACTCTGGAAAACTATGGAGAGTCCTTAAAGAACTAAAAGAAGATCTACTGTTTGATCCAGAAATCCCATTTCTAGGTATCTACCCAGATGAAAAGATGTCATTATATGAAAAAGATATTTGCAAACAGATGTTTATAGCAGCACAATTTGCAATTGCAAAAATATGGAACCAGTCCAAATGTCCATCAATCAATGAGTAGATAAAGATAATGTGGTATATACATACCACGGAATACTACTCAACCTTAAAAAAGAACAAAATGATGGCATTTGCAGCAACCTGGACAGAATTGGAGACTATTATTCTAAGTGAAGTAACTCAGAAATGGAAAGCCAAATATCTTATGTTTTCTCTAATATGTGTGAGCTACACTATGAGGATGAAAAGGCCTAAGAATGATGCATTATTGGACTTTGGGGACTCGGGGGAAGGGTAAGGGTGGTGAGGGATAAAAGACTACACGTTGGGCAGTGTACACTGCTCAGGTGATGGGTGCACCAAAATCTCAGAAATCACCACTAAATAACTTATTCGGATAACCAAACACCACCTGTCCCCTAAAACCATATTGAAAAAAAAAATAAAAGTAAAAAAGATGCCCAAGGAAAAGCCACAAATAGGGAAACATATTTGCAATGTGATTGCCACTGATCAAAGACTAATATTCAGAATATGAAAAACACCTACAATTTAATAAATAATCAAACCAATAAGAAAATAAGCAACAGATTTGAGTATACATTCTATAGAGAAGAAACACAAAAGGTCAACAAGCAGATGAAAAATACTTAAACTACCTTAGTGATCAGGGAAAAGCAAATTAAGACCATGGAGATACAATCCTTTTTCTTTTACAACCTTTTTTTTGGCATTGATTAAGAAAGCTGACAAAACTAAGTGCTGGTAAAGTCATAGATGAAAAGAAACTCATATACCACAGCTATATGAGTTTTGGAAAAGTTTTCCAGTATCTTAAAATCCTGAGCATTTATACAATCTAAAACCTAGAGATTCCATTTCTAGGTAAATGCCTTAGAGAAACAGGTTTCATGTAGCATGAAATAATGTAGTATCTTCATGGACAGGGAAATGGATAAATTGTGAAATTTTTTTACACAGTAGCAATCTGAATGCCTTTCAACTACATACAGGGGATGGATAAAATTGGTGATGTACAAACAGATCCCCTGTATGTAGTTGAAAGGCATTCAGGTTTCTACCATGTAAATGTACAGCCACAGTTTTCCTGCAAAAAGGAAACCTTGATTTGTGGAGACTCATTTCCGTGGTGTGAATACTCCCACCGTGGCTAATTTCAAGCAGCCAAACTGAAATGGCAGTTGGTTCTCCCAGTCTGGTATAAGCAAGTTGCAGCTCACTGTAAAGTGTGTCTTAAAAGCCTAATACTTCTTGAACAAAAGCAAGTCACAGAATACCATTTTTATAAAGCTCCAAAAAGCAAATCTAAATAATAGTTTCTTTAGGAAAACATAAGTGACAAAACTATACTAAAAGAAGGAAATGATAAACACAAAATATTAGTTATTCTCAGGGGTAAGGGGAGGCTGGGTGTTGGGATAAGGAAGGAGCCCGCAGATATATGGTTTTTGGAAATGCCCTAATTATTAAGTGGTAGGTTTGGGGTGTTTATTTTTTCATTATCATTTGTAATTTAAATATATCATACATACTAATAGATGTGATATATTTTACATTTTTACATGTTATATTTATATAAATGTTTTACAGATGTATTTTTATGTCAAATATTCTGTAATAAATATTTTTTAAAAACTGCTAGGGGAACATAAACCAATGCCAGTGTAGCATAATATAAAGAAATGGCCATAGTTTATACATACTCAAACCTATTATAATGGTGATGACACGGTATGTTCTTACAATAGACCTTTAACCCTGACAATGAACATTAAGTAATGTGTCATTAGCAACATGGAGGTCCCAGGCTGGCCATTCGTTGACGCTCACTTAGTTTCTGGAGTCAGCCTGGATTCTGCTCATAGATATTCTTGCATGTGTACCTTGACTTATGCCATCCTTTCCTGACTAGCAATAAGACCTTTTCCCTCCCTTCTCTGCCTATTTAGATCATCTGCTCTAAGATCATGTTAAGTCTCTCTGATGTTTTCTTTCTCTTAGCTCCTAATTGTTTTTGAATTGCTTCTTGTGTGTTTGTTTCTCTTACTTCCATTGGATTATATGCTTCTTGAAGTTCTCTTATGTTACCCATCATGACCAATACAAAACCAGATACAAGATAGATACAATTTAATTAGTTGCCATTAATTTTTAAAATTTAATCAAATTAACTCCAATTTACCAATCTGTACCCATATATTCTTCAACAATCTCATTTACATAATTACTGAGTATTATAAGGACTCAAATTTCCTGGGAAATTAAATAATGTATCAATAATGTGTTGCAAATTATACTTTAAGCTCCCTTCTTGAAATGCCTATTCCTGCATTCTTCAGGAATTAGTATTTATTAGCATACTTAATCTGCAAATTCCGGAATATGAGTTTCTGATTTAGTACATTCTTTTCTACTTAAGTTAGTCAAATGACTAGATCCAGTAATTAAATATTATTGGCATTATCCGAAAGTGCTACTGTGAGTTTTATGTCAACTGTGCATCCACATTGAACTTGGCTAGACATACATAAATATTTCTATAAATAGGTATAACTTTGTGCACAAAAGAATCTATTGTGACATAAGCAGCAAAAGTAAAAATAATGGCTGAAAAAAGTTGGATGAAGCTAAGCACTACAATAAACTACAGATTTTTAGGTCCCCACCAACATGTCCAATCAACCACGGGACTGAATTTCTAGTCCTGTCACAGATTATTAGATTTCTGGTAAAATTACTTTATCTTTCCATGCTTCATTTTCTTCTTCTCTAAAATGAGGATATAAGATAAACTGTAATATTTGACAAATTTAGGGACTAATTCCCCACCCACCCATAGGTTATTTTAAATAGCTAAAAAAAAAACTTATATTTGAAAATAATGTATAAAAGAAATTTCTCTGGAATAGACAGAGCAAAACAGCTTACACATATTTACTCATCTGTTACTGTTAATAAGCAATGTACTTGGAACACAAAAAGAATAGCATTTACTGCTCCAAGCATTAAACACCAAGATTTTATTTTCATGATGTCTGTGGTCCCTACTATCTTGTTAGATTGGTATCCTATTATTAGATTTGGAATATTTGGCAGTATCCATGTGACTTCATAACTTTCAAAAATGGTAGTTATGTAAATTTTCAAATGTTCTGGCAGCACTTATAGTTATCGCTTCATACTGAGCTGAATGGACATTACTGTATTATAGATCTCTCTGGATATGGTACCAGGGAGAATTAAACAAAAACAGAAACAGAACAAAATGTAAACCATACAAAGTTACTAATACTTTCTCTTTATAAATATTCATCTTTGTTAAAAAAATTAATACTGCCCTATAAATGTGTTCAAGTAAATTTCATGAAAGAAAATATCATAGAAAATGTTCAATTTCTTTTAAAAGCACCTGATACAGTGTTGGTATATAGTATTTGCTAAATAAATGAATATACAAATATACAAATGCAATAAATGTATGAATGAAAGAATAAATACATAAATAAGCAAAATGACATCACTTAAAAACCATTAACTACTCATGGATAAGAGCTTGAAAACTCATTTATAATACTTCTAACTTTAAAAATTTAGCAAATCCATGAGAGGGTAGATTTTCTTGTCATATATACAAAAAGAATTTGCTTTGTAATGTAGAATAGAACATTTTAATGTTATGTATTTATTAAGTCAATAGACTACTTAAATAAGAACTTCAGTACACAACAAAACAGGAAGCATACTGAATGAATGCTAAAATTATAGTAGCATTTGCTCACAGTTCTGCAGAATATAATTCAGTTTAGGAGGACTTGAATTACGCTTAATTTGTATCCTAATTTAACAAATTTATTGTCATCTTTACAATAGTGTTTTAGGAGCTGGAGGTTCAAGTATTCTTTACAAGTGGATTAATACTTTTGCATTTGGTATAATTCTCATTATCTCTCCTGATTTTAGCCACTAAAACTTGTTTATTTTTATTATCTATGTTCTGTTAGGAAAGGTAGTAAGTAAAAGCTTTAAATTTACCTGCAACTCTAGAATGATGTGTTTCTCTTGAAGTCAGTTTTATGGTGGAAGGCATTCTGTGTTCTAATACAAAATCCACATTTACATCTGTATAAACTATGTGCCCCAGGATTTAGAAACTTGTCTTCTTGAACGTAAAATTCTGAGTTCTCAGAGATAGAGAGAGCTCCATGACTCCAAATCTGTACAAAGTACAGATTTGTACTAAGCTTACCATTGGGGTGTTCTGTGGCCATTAAGGGTTTGAAAGATTTCATGCTCTAATTCTCTTTTTAGAGTATACATTTTATGCAATAGAAAAATCTGTCTTCATATGTACATGAAGCTAAAGGAAAACTTTAGGGCTTTATATGACTCCCTCAAGTATTAATAAATATAAGAAATCAATTTCTAAATCCAGTGGTGTAAAATAAATTTCCCTTAACTGGTATTTTTATTTGAAAAGTAGGAGCTCAAACTCAACTAAGGAAAGTTGACAGTCTTTAGGATAGATTATTTCTAGTTGCTCCATTTACCTATTCCTATAACTGAATTCTTTATAACCCACAGAACCTGTTGTTCGAAAGGTTGTTATATTGTCAGAAGACATATGGAAAATATTGCAGCATTTTGTTCACATATTTGAAAGCCACTACTCACCCACCCATCAATATATTCAATTCAGGCTATGTAATTGCAACTTCTTGCTTCATATACTGAAATGGAAAACCTACCACCATTTAATAATGAGCATCTTCCTCTGAACTTTTTTTCAGAATTTTCCATTCCATCTAAAAAGGAGAGCATAAAATAGTATTTAAATTGTGTAACCCCCACCAAAAGGAGAAGATTGATAGATAAAACAAATAATTATAAAATCATAAAACAAAAAAGGACACTAAATATAATTGTGTTTCAACAATTAGCTGAATTATATGCAAAAATTTTGCTTTATTTGTATAACTAAGAGAACTGTGGCTCTTGCACATTTCTGATGTCGTTGTACCCTTCTAAATTAAAAATGCTTATCATTTTTCTAAACATTATTTTATGTTCTATTTTAACTCACAAACACTATGAATTTTTCAACAACCAGCTCTGTTACTTTATTCTTCTCAAAACAGGTTTATATATCAGAGAATTAATAAGCTATATGTGACTATAATTTATTCTTTTTTAAAAAATAAAAATAGATTCCTTACCTGGGACTGAAGAAGCACTAATGGAGGAGGGTGAAGAATTTGAGAAAGCATCTATACTAACAGGACCTGTAAGTATATTCATTTATGTATTTTTTTAATTGCAAAAACATTAAAATTACTAATAGGAAAACCTAAATAACATATAATAAAGCCAGTTTTCTTACTGGTTGTTTCAACAGTTGGGAAGGAAGACTTGAACTAGATGGGAAATGTGAAGTTCTGGTTTTATTAGCTGCTTGCTTGTGCATGTGAACATGCTAAAGATTACCACCTGCCATCTTAAACTTCAATAAGTTTAACTGTATTTATCTTGATAGAAAAACAAATATTTTACATATCCTAAAAGTTTACATATGACTTAAGCATGCTATTTTTAGTTGTGAAGTCTGTGATATAATATTTTTGTTAAACTATATCTCTTCAATACAATATATTGGGAGCAAACCATTAGGTTTAAGATTTTTTAATGCAATTTAAGGTTAAAAGAATAAATATAAAATCCTGAAATTCTATATAAATTCAAAATAAAAAGAAATATTATATAAACTTAAAATACAAAGTTCATAAAATATTTTGAGTTCTATAAAAATAACTAATGCAATCTTGAATTATCTTAAACATAATAGTTGGACTGGTTTTGTATGCATCTGTATTCTCTCAGTTTGCTAGGGCTGTCACAACAAAGTAGCAAAGACTGGGTAGCTTAAATAACAAAAAGTTAATTTCTCTAAGTTCTGGAGGTAGAAAAAGTGTTGCCATGGCTGGTTTCTTCTGAGGTCGTTTTTTTCACCTGGTAGATGAATGTCTTCTCCCGGTGGCTTCACAGCTTCTTCCCTTTGTACATGTCTGTGTCCTAATCACTTAATACCAGTGATACATCACCAATATCACCAGTGATAGTGGAGGAGAGCCTCCCTAATAACTTCCTTTAACTTAATTACCTCTTTAAAGACCTTATCTCTAAATATATTCTGAGGTACTTGGGCTAGGAATTCAACATAAGAAATTTTAGGAGGACACAGTTCAACCCATAACACTGTGATGAGATTAACATGAATTAAACCATTATTCAGATCATAGGATTTAGTTAAAAGCACCAAGTTTTCCAATGAACTTCTTAATAAAATTCATTTTTAAAATTGCTGATAAAATTAACGTATCTTGCTCAGATGTTATTTTCCCTGATGCTACTTAAAATTTTGCATTTTCCTTCTTAATTTTTCTTATGGTACTTATGACTTCTATGTGATATAATTTATGTATTTGTTTTACTGTCCATTTCTTTCCACTATAATATAAGGTCTACCAGGGCAAGAATTTTTGTATAGTTTTTTCACTTCTACATCCATAGAAGAGTACCTACATGCTGTAGGCCCATAATACACACACACACACACACACACACACACACACACACACGCATGCACACACACACATATACATATATATGTATGTTGAATGCATAATTTAGCAATAATTCCTCACCATAAGATGAAAACTATTATATTTTCCTTTACAACAAAATGGTAATATCTTAGAAATTAAAAGAAGCATGGTAACTATCCAGTATAGCGTTTCCCATCTCTTGCCTTGGCATTTTCAACTATGGAATTTTCATCCCTCCATTCAATCCAGGGATATCTAACCTATAGATGAGGAAGCAGAAACTCGGAGAAGCTAAGGAAATAAACCAAGTTCCTAAAGTTAAGAGAACAGTGAAATTAGGAGTTGGGAACTAGTCAGTTTTCCTTCTACTGTACATCTTTAATATTTTAGTGCTTTTCTGTTTCTTCTAGAAAGTTTATCCCTCTTTGTTAGATACTGTCTTCCATTCCTCACAAACATTGGTCCTAGTTCCACTCCGGGAGTGATAGCTTAAATCTAGTCCTTCTTATGATTAACTGTTCAGATATTAGAAACTACCAGCATGTCCCAAATGAGACTTAAAGTTTTAGGTCAAAACACAGTCCCTGCTTTTAACCAATTCTTACATGGGGTGGTTTCAAAAAATTTCATTATCTTGATGCTTTTTCTGAACATATCCTTGTTTGCCAAATCCCCTGGAACATGTGAGATATGCCAGAACCAAATCTAGGGTTCCAAGTAATGTTCTCACACAGAGTACAATGAGGTATATATTTGGAACAAATTTGATTTAGGGATTATAACCTACTGTTGCATTAATTTTACTTTTTAAGAAATGTTCAGCCATTTATAAACTTTGTATTTCTCCATAATCTCATGATGTTCTTTAGGTTGTGATAATCTGTCATTCATCACTTTTTGCAAAGCTTTATCAGCTGTGAATTCCACAAGGTCCATATTTTTCTCTCATGCCTTAACATATGCCATTAAATTCTTCTTCTAATCGTTTTCTCCAATCAAGATATATCCTGTCTATAGTATTTGGCTTCCTTACTAATACATAAAAATGCAAAGAAAAAAGAAATTAGCTCTACTTGGTCAAACTTTTCATGAGTCATTTCAAATGGGTGTATAGAGATCTTTGCTTTCTTTCCACAGTGCTCACATAGTGCTTTCCCAGTGCAAAAGTTTGTTATAGGTTAACCTGTATTTTATTTACATTCATTAGATTTTGCATTGAAAATGCTCGATTCCAGTGAATATCGTATTACACATTTAAATCCTTTTGGAATTAAGTGGAATAAAAGGAATACATGAATAAATGAATGAATGTCAGGACCCTGAAGTAGACAATTTCTAGATGGTAGCTGCTTTTATTATGAGAAAAGCATGGATTAAAATACAAGTTAATTTTGTTAAAATAATGATATTTTAGATGTAGATTTTCTGAAGAATACTTCTGTAGTATTTCTTAGGGTAATATTTTTAGTAAATCATGAAGAAAATTGGGACTTTATCTAAATATTAAGGGAGAATTGGAACAAAGCAACTCTTTTTCTTTATTACAGTAAGAAATACAAGATACTTCAAAGAAAATTTTAGTCATATCCTGTACAAATATAAATATGCCACAAATGTTGAACCATTTAAGGTAGTTTCAACACTGGCTGTCTCTATTTGCTAACTTTCCATGTTGAGTATTGTATATTAATAAGTGGGGAACAAACTCTTGGAAACTGTTTTTTACTAGTGGCTTACCCTGTGCTTGGAATATTTCTTGAACATTTTGTGAATATTTAAGTGATGTAGAGGCAACATTTACATTTGAATTTTTATCCTCCTCCACATAAGCAAGTCGTTCTTCTAGAATTTCCCTCTCCCTCTCCTCTCTCTGTATTCTGGACTGCCTCTTAGTATATATACAGCCTATGCAGGTTAAAACTGGATTTGTCAGGTAAAGTCATTTAATAAACCAACAAAAATGCAATCATGAAAAGAAAATACCAAACAGCAGGTATTGATTATGACCTCTTAGCTTCATAAGTATATTATTTTAGATTAATGATTGATGAACACTTAATATCAACAATTTTGAATTGCATAATTTCTTTGGCTTTCCTAATTTTTTTTTTTTTTTTTTTTTTTTTTTTTTTTTTTTTTTTTTTTTTTTTTGAGACAGGGTCTAGCTCTGTCACCCAGGCTGAGTTCAGTGGTGCTATCACAGCTCACTATAGCCTTGACGTGCTGGGCTTCAGCATTCCTCTCATTTCAGCACCTCAGTCTCCGGAGTAGCTGTGACTACAGGTGTGCACCACCACATCTGGCAATTTTTTTCAGTTTTGTAGAAACTGGGTCTAGCTATGATTCCCAGGCTGGTCTTGAACTCCTGAACATAGGCAATCCTCCTTCCTTGGCCATCCGAAGTACTGGGATTACAGGCATGAGCTTCCTTAATCTTAAAAAATCAATTTTGCTTTGAAAGTATTAAATAAACATATTGGTGTGAAGGGAAGATGAAGATAATTAAGAAAGGCCTTTGATAGTAAATATCTGACTTTTTCTTTTTTCCTTGTAAATTTTTAAAGTTATTGTATTCATTAGTCAGTAATGACTAGCTCATTATAATCTGACTCTCATAAGACTTTATGTAACTGGTCATCATTTCTTAAAGTAGAAAAGACAATTAAAAGGACTTCTGTAAAAAAAAAGTTTCCTAAAATGACCAGGGTTTGCTAAAAGTTGTGCTTTCGGTATATTCTTCTCTTGAGAAGTTTTATCTACTTGGGGAGATATATAAACTTGACTAGGATGATAGTAGTAGTAATGATATCACATATTTGTACAGTACTTTTTGTTAATTAAGTGCTTCACATATTTGATACCAATGGTGTCTCAATGTTGTCATTCCCATGGCTTATCACTTTATCCTGGCCACCTTGCTGTGAAGTAGTACTTCACAGTAGCTACTTAGCTACTTAGTAGCTAAGTAGTACTTAGCGTTAGAGGAGCATACTGAGCTTCCAAAAGATCTTGTGATTTGTCTCAGGTCACATAGACAAGAAAGGACAAAAACTCATGGTTCCCAGTACCCAAACTCTCTTTCATAGAACTTGTTGGGATCCACACAAATGGTACTTATTTGCAAATTTGTATTTAGGCACTGAGTCACTGTTAACACCTGCATTGAAAAAGGGATAAGTATTAGGCCATTATCAGTAGACAATATCTTTTATTTTATTTTATTTTATTTTTTGTGATGGAGTCTTGCTCTGTCACCCAAGCTGGAGTGCAGTGGTGTGATCTCAGCTCACTGAAACCTCCGCCTCCTGAGTTAAAGCAATTCTCATGCCTCTGCCTCCTGAGTAGCTGGGATTACAGGTGTGCACCACCATGCCCAGCTAATTTTTGTATTTTTAGTAGAGACAGGGTTTCACCATGTTGATCAGGCTGGTCTCGGACTGCCAACCTCAAGTGATCTGCCCACCTTGGCCTTCCAACGTGCTGGGATTACAGTCATGAGCAATGGCACCTGACCTGTACTTCTTTTAAGTGTTTGCAGTCATGTTGAGGAGTCAGGCCACTAAACAGCTGTTTGCTACGCAATTTGGCAAGTGTAATAATAGTGAAAAGTCCAGAGTAATCAAACAACACACAGGAGAGATACTGTAGTGAGTTGGAAGTATAGGTAGAATTATTCACTGGATTAAGTAGGCGGTGAAAAGCAAGAGTTTGAGGGACTGGATCAGAACAGGTAGTTTTTTATGAGAGAAAGAGATCAGTACAGTTCAGCATAAGAAATTAGCCTTTCTCAGAACCTTCAGAATTGGAGGAATCTGAGAATCCAGGGCAGTATGAAAAGACATCCTGGAATGAGGAAGCCACTAAGAAAGCAAAAGAAAAAAAAAGTGTGTCTAAGAAAAAAATATCTGCGGTAAGCTCAATCCAAAAGTTAGAGAATCTGAAATTATCTTGATAAAGTGCTGAGCTAGATTGGAGGTAACTTTTTTGATTATTTTTAATCTTGCCAGATGTTGTATGTATTAGTCCATTTTCACACCACTGATAAAACATACTCAAGGCTGGGAAGAAAAAGAGGTTTAATTAGACTATAGTTGCACATGGCTGGGCAGGTCTCAGAATCATGGCAGAAAGGTAAAAGGTACTTCTTACATGGCAGAGGCAAGAGAAAATGAGAAAGAAGCAAAAGCGGAACACCCCTTCCCCCCGATAAACCTATCAGATCTTATGAGACTTATTCACTATCACGAGAATAGCTTGGGAAAGACTGGCCCCTATGATTCAATAACCTCCCGCTGAGTTCCTCCCACACATGTAGGAATTCTGGGAGATACAATTCAAGTTGAGATTTGGGTTGGGAACACAGCCAAACCATATCATTCTGCCTCCGAACCCTACAAATCTCATATCCTCACATTTCAAAACCAACCATCATACCTTCCCAGCAGTTCCCCAGAGTCTTAACTCATTTCAGTATTAACTCAAAGGTCCACAGTCCAAAGTCTCATCTGAGACAAGCCAAGTCTCTTCCACCTATGAACATGTAAAATCAAAAGTAAGCTAGTTACTTCCTAGATATAATGGGGGTATAGGAATTGGGTAAATATAGCTGTTCCAAATGGGAGAAACTGGCCAAAACAAAGGGGTTACAGGGTCCATGCAAGTCTGAAATCCAGTGGGGCAGTCAGATTTTAAGTTTCAAAATAACTCCAGCTCTCATATCAAGGTCACACTGATGCAAGAAGTGGGTTCCCATGGTCTTGGGCAGCTTCACCCCTGTGGCTTTGCAGGATATAGCCTCTCTTCCAGCTGCTTTCATGGGCTGGTGTTGAGTGTCTATGGCTTTTCAAGGAGCATGGTGCAAGCTGTCAGTGGCTCTACGTTTCCGGGGTCTAGAGGATGGTGGCCCTCTTCTCACAGCTCCACTATGTGGTGGCCCGGTAGAGACTCTGTGTGGGGTTGCAACCCCACATTTCCCTTCTGTACTGCCTTAGCAGAGGTTCTCTATGAGGGCCCCAACCCTGCAGAAAACTTTTGCCTGAGCATCCAGGCATTTCCATACATCTTCTGAAATCTAGGCAGAGGTTCCCAAATCTCAATTCTTGACTTCTGTGCACCCACATGCTCAATACGAGGAGCAAGCAGCCAAGGCTGAGTTTCCACCCTCTGAAGCCACAGTCTGAGCTGTATGCTTTCCCCTTTCATCCATGGTTGGAGCAGCTGGGATGCAGGGCACCAAGTCCCTAGTCTTCACACAGCCTGGGCCCAGCTCATGAAACCACTTTTTAATCCAGACCTTCAGGCTTGTGATGGGAGGGACTGCCATTATCTTACATGGCCTGGAGACGTTTTGTCTTGGGGATTAACATTAGACTCCTTGTTACTTACATAAATTTCTGTAGACAGCTTGAATTTCTTCCCAGAAAATGGGTTTTATTTTTTCTATCGCATACTCAGGCTGCAAATTTTCCAAACTTTTATGCTCTGGTTCCCTAATAAAAGTGAACACCTTTAACAGTACCTAGGTTACATCTTGAATGCTTTCCTGCTTAGAAATTTCTTCTGCCATATACCCTAAATTATCTCAAGTTCAAAGTAACACAAATCTCTAGGGCAGGGGCAAAATGTCACCAGTATCTTTGCTAAAGCACGGCAAGAGTGGCCTTTGCTGCAGTACCCAACAAGTTCCTCATCTCCATCTGAGATCATCTCAGCCTGAATTTTATTATTCATATTGCTATCAGAATTTTGGGCAAAGCCATTCAACAAGTCTCTAGGAAGTTCCAAACTTTCTCACATTTTCCCATCTTCTTCTGAGCCCTTCAAACTGTTCCAGCCTCTGCCTGCTACCCAGTTCCAAAGTCACTTGCACATTTTCAGGTATCTTTTTGCAACATTCCACTCTACTGGTACCAACTTACTGTATTAGCTCATTTTCACACTAGTGATAAAAACCTACCTAAGGCTGGGAAGAAACAGTTTAATTGAACTTACAATTCCACATTGCTGGGGAGGTCTCAGAATCATAGCAGGTGGTAAAAAGCACTTCTTACATGGCAGTGGTAAGAGAAAATGAGGAAGAAGCAAAAGTGGAAACCTCTAATAAACCCATCAGGTCTGATGAGACTTACTATCACAAGAATAGTGCGAGAAAGACTGGCCCTCATAATGCAATAACCTCCCCCCGTGTTCCTCCAATAACACGTGGGAAATCTGGGAGATACAATTGAAGTGGAGATTTCAGTAGGGACACAACCAAACCATATCACTGTGTTTTGTTGATTAGTATATAAAACATTCATTTATTGTGTTTATTGTTGCTGTAGGGAGAAATGAATGGTTTTTTCCCTTTTCACGCTTCCTGATTCTTTCTACTTCTACTCACAAGTAGTGAAGTTTGAATCAGAGTGTGTGACATTGAAATTTCTCACATATGCCACATTTCCCAAGATCCCATGGATATAAACTTTAAATATAATGAATTTGGACAAGATGCAAATATATTCTTTTCATAACTATAATTGGAAAACATGAAGATGAAGAATCTATGTATATATCTTCTATATCACATACAATTGATGTATAATTTCGGAAAGATTGGACAGCAAGAGAATTGTTCTTAAATGGATTTCTTTTTACAAGAAAGAATTAGGTGAATTACTTTTTGTGAATTTTTATTTTTTTTATTCAGCCAATTGAGAACATAGGTCAGCAGAGGTCTCTTGTACTTCTATTTGCTGACTGGATGTTAATTAGCAAAGTGGAATCCTCTTATAATAAGTCCTAAATGCTTTCGGGAATTATGTTAAAAGAGGAATTCAATTATACACCATGAACATTGATTGCTAAAACTTAAGAAAACTTTGGCAATCTGCTGAAGTCATACGACATTTCTCAATATGCAGGTTGCACAAATGCCTTTTATTTCTTTTCTCCAGAAACATACATGCTACTCTCAAGCCAAATACTATCCAAATACTGTGTCTCCTTCAAGATTCACTCTTCTTTCCATTTCTTCTTTCCAAGATCTTTACCTCTTCTGTTGTAAAGCATGCATAAAAAGATCTATACATTTAATTCCAGGTGAGATTTGTCAAGAAAAAAACTACATATTTGAAAGAAATAAAATTACAAAATTATCACTTAGGTTTCATGGGAAGCATTAAAAAAAAGTACCAATACAATTCCAGTGTACACTATGTATTTAACTATGAATTTTGATACTCCTGCTTTATATTTTGTTTCTTATAAATATTGTTGCACTGTACACACAACCCTGCCCACAGAAACATTTTGTCTGTTTCATCATGCTCACAACTTAAAATTTTAAGTTTCCAATAAAACGTGTTCCAGATTATGTTTCATTCTCAAGTATAATTTTATGGCATGTAAATTACTGCACATATTTTAGAGGCTTTGTGATTTTATGTAAATCGATTTAAATAGTTGGGCAATAGAAGCAAAGTTGAGTGAATGAATTAATGAACAAGTTACAATTTTTTCCTTGCATTGTACATCTATCATGGAAAATTAGGCACACAACTAGCATTCATGGAATTAAAATTAAACATATTTCAACTTGTACTCTTACAAAATGAAAAAAGAAAAGAAATGAATTCATTATAATCTCACCAAATAGAAGTAATAAATTATGATGAATTTTGTCCCTTGAAAGATAATGTTGGCAAATTGCTGACAGCTAATTGTAGCAATGAATTTTATATTAAAGACCAGCCATTAGTATACATTTTGCTCAACTCAAAGGTTTCTCCTATTTCTTTTTCCTTCTGGCCTGTGGGATTTCACTTGACTTTTACGACTCATAGGCTAAGATGCCAATAAAGCTGCTCAAAATTAAATGCTATAGCATGCAAGGTATCTAACCAAATTTTGGGATCTGGTGGGATTTTTCCTTTTGACATTTCAGGTCTGTCGATTTCTGACATGTTAAGGATGAAAATATTTGCCCAGACCTATGCAAATATTATTTTTTAAAACACCTATGAGTTTGAAAATGTAACTTCTAAATGTCACATTTGCATAGGGAAAAAATGACCTGACCTAAGATGATAAAGTATGACATAATAAATGTTTAAATATTGATTGTGGTTTTTAATTAAGTCTGTTTACATAATTTTACTGTTTCTCCATTAATAAAAGTATGACATTATTTTTTTGTATCAGCTAAATTTTGCCTTTAATTTTTAAAATAATGGGGAGTGTGGCCTAATATACATTGATGCAGAACACGTATAATTAATTTTTAGGCATATAATACCCAAGAAGATGTATGACAGCATGAGATCCCAGTCACGAGTCTATTAATTCTGAACGTGATGAGCAAAAAGGAAATTATACTTTTATATTTTCAGTATTTTGAAGTTATTTCTAATTCTTTATTAAGTTGATTGTCACCTGCTGCAAATTTCGTTAGATTGCCGTAGAAATGGGCTAAAGAGAAGAAAGGCAATATGGATTATGTTTGTGTTTCGAGGTAAATCCCTATAGCTCTGACTACAAATTGTGCAGGGTATGTGCTGGGAAATACATACCCTGTATGTATTGGATATTAAAATAATTTAATATCCAATCCCTTGTGGAAATGGAAAAGCATTTAATTACCCACAAGGGAGTTTCCTTTACTGTTCCTCTTCTTCTTCAGCTAAGAAAATTATATAGATTACAGAAAATGGTTGGATTCTGAGTGCTTCCCTGTAGAAGCTTACACATTTGTGGGTTTCTTTTTTAAACTTTTAACCACATTAATCTAATCAAGATTGTATTTGTCCTTATTATAAAACGTGACCATATTTGTGCTCTGAATCTTAACACTGGGCTGACTTAAACAAACTGAAAAAATATTTTTATTCCTGCTATTATGTTGACCTAATATGATGCATATTAAAAGAACATTTGGAAAATGATTATATTTATGTGTTTATATTGAAAGGATGCTGGCTGTTAGATTATACTGAATGAAAGTTGCTTTTTAAGAAATGAAACTTTTTTAAATTGAATATAAAAAGCTTTACATTCTGCTTTTCTTTGCTTTACATCAGTAAGCATATTCTTTTTTTCTCATTATGGTTTATTATTCTGAAAGTTAAAAAATCATATCTATCTTACAAGCTAAAGGCAATAAGCATATTCTTATGTAAAATTTCTCTAGAAGTCTAATTCTAATGGCTGTGCATTATTGCAGCCTTATCTGTTTAGTATCAATTAGACCAAGTAGCCTCTATTATTCACCTTTTAAAAGTTAAGACTTTAGTTTTGGTGTTAAATCATACCATAGAGTTGCCATATTTGATTTAATGTTAGGCTTTTAGGTTGGATATTCCCAACTAGTTCATCCCAGGCTACTGATCATTGGGAATGCTAACAGATATGCTGGGACCTGAGCATTCCAGTCCTTCTGATAACTGGTTGGAGTGTCATTCCATGCAAGTAGCCTATTCTAGGTTCCTCTGTGTACTGTATAAATATTATTATTTTCTATGTTTGTTTTGATGTGAAAGTGTTGGGGCACACTTGTTTAGGTTGCTTCTGAGATTTGAGGCTTGAAAGTAATGCTTTGGAGAACAAAAATCACAGTCAGTGTCTCAGTGTTTTCCTCAGCTAAAGTCCGTAAAGAGTTAAAGTATATGAACTATTTTAAAAGTCTTAATACAGTTCAGAGGAAGGCCATTTGCCAGATTTACCAGGAATCTTCTAAACTCTTGCCAGAATTAAGCACTCTCTTAAAATCTATAAATGAAAAGTAAAAATCCCACAAAATTGTTTCATCATGTTGATAAATATAAAATGAAACTTTTTGTCCTTGAAGTTGGATTTTATGGTTTACTAGTGAATTTCTTTAAATACTAATACATAATTTTTACATACACTTATTAGACATTTTAGTGATGTTTTTTCTGTGTTTCTGGCAATATTTCTTTTGGAGAGTTTATTTTCCTGTTGACTTTGTATTTATTATGCATTAAAAATAATGACTTGTATCATTACATATTTGTGGCAAATAATTTTTAGCAATTTTTCTTTTGTCTTTTAATATTATAATAGCTTTTTTATTATACAGAAGCTACAATTTTCTCTTTCTAATTCCTTCCAGTTATTTTATAAAGTTTTTTCTCTCCAATCTTAGATAAATATTTACCTAAAAGTTCTTCACATTTTCCCTTTGAATTCTTCAATCAATTTTGAGTTTATTTTGGTGATTATTGTGAGGCAAGGGTTTAACAATAGTTTCAAATAAAATTTGTTAGAGGCTAGGCATGGTGGTTCATGCCGGTAATCCTAGCACTTTGAGAGGCCAAGGTGGGTGGATCACCGGAGGTCAGGAGTTCAAGACCTGCCTGGCCAACAATGCAAAACCCCGTCTCTAATAAAAATACAAAAATTAGCTGGGTGTGGTGGCCTGTGCCTGTAACCCCACCTACTCGGAAGGCTGAGGTGAGAGAACTGTTTGAATCTTGGAGGTGGAAGTGGAGGTTGCCCTGAGTCAATATTGTGCCACTGTACCCCAGCCTGAGTAGCAGAGTAAGACTCTGTCTAAAAAAATAGAAAGAAAAAAAATTTGTTAGTGAGAATTCATCTCTTCTTTATTAATTTGATTTTTTCTTTTCATCTTAATTACTATGTATAATATTGTCACAGTTAATATTTATTGAATCTTTAATTTTTACCAGATATTGTAAAAACATTATCCCATTTTTTGCCAGCAGACTTTAATTATTAACCAAGTTATACATGAGAAAACTAAGATTCAGGGAGTTGTAGTAGATTGCCTTAAATCCCTCAGTTTGTAAGCCTGGGGAGCCAGGATTATACCTACTCCATGTCCTCAAATGTAGCCTATGCTAAGTTAACCATCATCATATAGGCAGTAGAGAATTAACCTCCGTCAACTTGTATGCTATTTCTGTTTTAGTTTTGCAGTTTTACATTTTAAAGTAGAAAAATTCCTTCCTTTTGTTTTTCTTTCACAAATCAAATAATTTAACCATCATACAATAACTAGCTGTTCTTCATCACCACCCTAAAGCATTCTTTGTTGTATGATTTTTTTTTTTTTTTGTACAGGTTTAGCATTTCAGTATTTCAAGAAAAGTTTGGGAGATCTTTTCCCACAATACAAAAACTATCATCAGCTTCTAGAGCTTATTTAAGTTGCTTATCCAAAAAGTATTTCATCTAGTGATTTTTATAGAGTTTCTGAAATAAAGATTAAATAATATTCACAAGAATCTTATAAATTATAGGACAGAATTGAAATCTTAACTTCTAAGTTTTTTTTTTGTTCAGAATATTGGGACATCTAGATTCAGAAATAACACAAACTTCTTGGTAAAAAGGAAGTTGAGTAATTTGTAAGTAAATATCTCTCCATGGTGTCATAACTACAAAAACGTATTTGTATTTTCCAAGAATTGTGAATCAGATGTCTGTATTTATTTTATTTAAATCTGAATTTCTGAAACTTGTCATTTCCTTTTTAAGTCACTGATGATGCTTTTTTTGTTTATTAAGAAAGTATTTCCATTCCGGTAGTAAGAATACAGGCTTACTTTTAAAAAAGAAATTTCTGGAAATATCATCTAATTGAAGAAGAAATATAAAGGGTTTATTAGCTAAGTAGACAAACTTAAAACGATATCAATAAAAGGTAATCAAGAACTAGTAGATAGCTGTACTTGGAGACCACTGAAGTTGAGAAATTGCCACACAGAGTCTGTTCTAGGAGAAAATGACAAGAATATCTCAGCCTGAAAAACCTGCAGCCTACAGAGAGTAAAATCAGAGCAGACAGTAGGGAGACCTTGGAAGTGGAAGTCGTTAACCTCTGCCGGGGCGCATTTCCTGACACATGTGTGTCCCTGTGGCCTCACCACTTGAGTCCAAGTCAGTGATCAACATGAGGAAATCAGTAATACTTTGGTGAATTTGCCTCACTAGATTGCATTCCTGGGAGATGACAAGATGAATGAACATGGTTGATTCAAATTTTGCTTGCAGGCTTTTCCATGCCCAACACATGTTCCACCTCCAGATCCCTTTCTGTTTCCATTCCTGTCTTCTGGCCAGTCCCCATTATTATAGAAACTTCTTCCTACAGGATATCATCACTGTTTATTTTAGATAATAATCTAGGAAGCTGGACACCACCATCCTTCATTTCTCCTTCTGCTTCCATCCTAGGTCAAGGTCGTCACATTCATCTTTTTAACATCTCTGCTCCACTCATATTTGTCCACATGACTGTCCAACCCAGGAGTTCCCATCTGGCGGGTAGTGGGATACATGCCTCTCTGGGAGGCCAGACCTGGCTTGAGATCCACTGCTGTAGATATTGATAGAGATATAGGTGGGGAAACTAATTGTGAATGACCCACAGGTCTCCTAGACATTCAGGAACCCTGCT
Organism: Saimiri boliviensis; assembly: GCF_048565385.1. Classification (NCBI taxonomy): domain Eukaryota; kingdom Metazoa; phylum Chordata; class Mammalia; order Primates; family Cebidae; genus Saimiri; species Saimiri boliviensis. The sequence continues at coordinate 21,108,968 of NC_133463.1, forward strand.
ATAATCATGTAAAATAATTGAAATTAAGCCCTTACCTACATTAAGTTCTTTAGCAGAAAATCAAACACCGTATATTCTCACTCATAGGTGGGTGTTGAACAATGAGAACACATGGACACAGGGAGGGGAGCACTACACACTGGGGTCCGTTGGGGGGAAATTGGGGAGGGGCGAGGGAGTGGGGAGGTGGGAAGAGATAGCATGGGGAGAAATGACAGATACAGGTGAGGGGACGGAAGGCAGCAAACCACACTGCCATGTGTGTGCCTATGCAACGGTCTTGCATGTTCATCACATGTACCCCAAAACCTAAAATGCAATAAATAAAAATAAAAAATAAAATAAAAAAATAAAATAAAGTCACACAACCCCTTTGTGAGGTAAGTTTATCTTAATTTTTAGGTAGAAAAACTAAGTTTTAGAGAAGGCTAGTAACTACAGCTAATGATGTAGGTATGATTGGAACTTATCTGTCACCCTCTAAAGCCCTGGTGCCCCACATTGGGGCACTGATGGGATTCATATAATCACTTTCCCACTTGTTTTTAGAGACCAGTAAGTATGTTCCGGGACTTCAGGGAGCAGTTTCAGTGGTATCTGTCTTATACACAAGATTTATGTGAAAGGTTTGCTTTGAAAATAAGAATTCCTTTGCTGTAAACAAACTTTGAAATTACCCATTCAAATTATTCTGAAGTGTGAGTGTTGATGCTATTTTCTTATGGAGCATTAACAGTAACATGTAGCTATCTGTTCTTTTTGCATCCTGTGAATATTTTGTCTTTTTTAGCAAGTATTTTTACGGCTTCATGATTTAGAGAATTATAAAAATGTTTTCTTTGTGAAAGCATTTATATTGAAGATGTTGAATATTTAAGAGCCTAAAAATCATATTAGCTTTGGTCAAGTAACAAAAAATTTACTTATGTTAAACAAAATGTCATTAAACTTTTTCAAGACTCATAAAGTTAGATATAGGGGACCATGGTTACAATTTTTTATACTTTAAATTATTTGCAAGTGTGTCTAATTTGAGAGAGAAAAGAAAAAATCATAAATGCAATGTTATTAATAAAAATTGGCAGAAATATATGAGAAAGCGTTTTATACTGAGGAATGAACCCTAGCCAATTCTATCACTTTCTCTTTTAGTGAACATTAAATATTAACTATATTACTCCTAATCCAAATTTGTAAAACACCAAATTTCCACTTTCCCTCTTTTTTTGAAACTGCCCAATTTAAGTTCTGTTCCTTGAGGCCTGATTCTAAAGAATGTAGTTAGCTTGTGACTTCAGGTATGATAACACCCTGGTAACATTTCGGAAAGCCTCCTAATTCCACTGTTGACTGGTTTCCTGCTAGACAACTGAAAGCTGATGTTCTGCATTTCTTAGACGAATGACTTTTTTATACAGCTGTTCACATAAAGGGAAAGCAAAGAAACTTAATAAATCACCTTTTGTACATTAGAAATTCAAGCATAACATACTATTTTACCTGTGGTTTCAAGCCTTTGCTCAGCTATGGTGTCCAAATGTCAAATAAATAGTCATCTTTTGATGTGTTTTCACACTGTCAGTAAAATAGACTGTAGCAAGGCAAACTGTCCACATGTCTGTGGCTGGTTTTCAAAAATCAGTAACTAACATTTACAAATGCATTTCATTACTAAAATGTTTTTTATTATCTCAACAAACCTAGAAGTACGTATTGTTATTATCTTCATTTTAAAGGTGTGAAATGAATCTCAGAGAGAATGGCATCCCCAATCATATAGAACTAGAATTCCTTCAGGTTTATTCTGAATGTATTTTAGAATTTTAGCAAATAGGTGGCAGTGTAGCTTGCAAAATCATCAATCAGATTATTTTACCCTTGTTTGATACGAGTTCAGAGATTTCCATGATATTGATTCTGTGATTATCAACACTAGGATATATTTATAATAAATCAATATAATACAATAAAATGAAACACAATTTTTATCATAATGAGTCATGTTCATTTCAAGATATTGAGTACCTCGCCCAGTGCTAAGAAGAGGAGGTACTCTTCTTAAATAAGTGCTTGGTAGATTGAACTGAAGGAGGAAAAATCACCCTAAGAACTTTTAGGTGTTCTTTTATTCATTGGCCACTTTTTCCAAATGGTTAGTGTCATAAGGAGACTAGAATGGTGTACTTCAAATGTCACATTATAACTCTTTTAACTGCACTTAAAGTGGCAGATCCTGTGTCTTAGGTACTTCCTATGAGTCCAGTTATTAGACTGGGGTTGTTGGATAATGTGGATCTGAGTACTTTTCATTTTTTGAACTTTAATCTCTTTAGAAATTTAACTTTTTATTTAAGTAAATAACAGTAACTCCAAATTAAATGTTTTAGATTGCCATGATATTATTATCATCATGTGGCCATAGGTCAGTATAATTATAAGTAATAGGATTAGGTTTAACTCAGAGTGGCTTTGGAAACTATGAGTTCTTAGTATCTCCAAGACATCTAAAACATGCTTCTATAACAGGCTTGGAAAGCTCTACCTAAGGCACTATGTCCTTAAAACTGTTAGTTTAAATTCTTATTTGATGGAAAATAAAATGCTCCATATCTTCAACCTCTTTTTCTATTGCTGCTTCAATTTTCTGTCCTTAATAGGAACCTAATATTTTCCCAAGCACTTATCACTTGTTCTTTTATGCAAATATTCATTATTTTTTCATGCCACAGTTATGAAAGGCAATATTGTTTATCATAGTTCTCCACTGTAACTTCCTCATCCTTCATTTTCATCTCTAAATAAAAATTCCTTTAGTAATGGGCTGAATGCCCCAATTAAAAGGCACAGAATGGCCAGTTGAATAAAGAACCAAAACCGATTAATATGCTGTCTTGAAGAGACCCATCTCACAAGCAATGCCATCCATACCCTCAAAATAAAGGGATGGAGAAAAATCTACCAAGCAAATGGAAAATGGAAAGAGCAGGAGTAACAATCTTAATTTCAGATGAAACAGACTTTAAATCAACAAAGATAAAAAGTAAATAAAAAGAAGGGCATTATGCAATGGTAAAGGGTTCAGTACAGGAAGACTTAACTATCCTAAATATACATCTGCCTAACATCAGAGCAGCCACATTCATAAGGCAAGTTTTTAAGGGACCTGCAAAGAGACCTAAATTCCCACACAGTAATAGTGGGAGACCTCAACATTGCAGTGACAGTATCAGACAGATCATCAAAGCAGAAAATTAACAAAGATATTTAGGACCTGAACTCAGCACTGGATCAAATGGACCAGACAGACATAATACTCTGCATCCCAAAACAACAGAATATACATTCTTCTCATTGCCACGTGGCACATACTTTAACATTGATTACACAATCAGAAATAAAATGCTGCTCAGTAAATGCAAAAGAGCCAAAATCGTGAAAACCAATCTTTTGGACCATAGTACAATCAATTTAGAAATCAAAATTTAAAAATTCAATCAAAACCATACAATTACATGGAAACTGAATAACCTGCTCCTGAATGACTTTTGGGTAAATAATGAAATTAAGGGAAAATCAAGAAGGTTTTGGAAACTAATGAGAACAAAGATAAAATGTTTCAGAATTTCTGGGACACAGCCAAGGCAGTGCTAAGAGAGAAATCGTAGCACTAAATGCTCACATTGAAAACTTAGAAAGATCTCAATTTAGCAACCTAACCTTGCAAATAGAAGAACTAGAGAACCAAGAGAAAACCAACCCCAAAGTTAGCAGAAGACAAGAAATAACAGAAATCAAAGCTGAACAGAAGGAAACAGAGGCATGAAAAATTCAAAAGATCAATGAATTTAGGAGTTGGTTTTTTAAAAAAATACTAAATTATGTAGATGGTTAGCTAGACTAATGAAGAAAAAGGACTCAAATAAACACAATCAGAAACAACAAAGGGGATATTACCACTTACCCCAAAGAACTACAGATAATCATCAGATAATAATATAAACACCTCTATGCAGATAAACTGGAAAATCTGGACAAAATGGATAAATTCCTGAATGCAAACATTCTCCCAAGAATGAACCAAGAAGAAATTGAATCCCTGTGTAGACCAATAACAAGCTCTGATATTGTATCAGTAATTAATAGCCTACCAACCAAAAAAAGGCCCAGGATCAGATGGATTCACAGCTGAATTCTACCAGATATACAAAGAACATCTTATACCTTTCCTGTTGAAACTATATTCTAAAATATTAAGAGGAGGGACTCCTCCCTAACATTCTATGAGGCCAGCGTCATCCTGATAGCAAAACCTTTCAGAGACACAACAAAAAAAGAAAACAGACCAATATTCTTGATGAATGGTGATGCAAAAATCCTCAACAAAATACTGGTAAACTGAATCCAGCAGCACATCAAAAAGCTTATCTACCACAATCAAGTGGGCTTTATCCCTGGGACGCAAGCTTGGTTTAACATACACAAATCAATAAATATGATTCATCACATAAACAGAACTAAAGAAGAAACTACATGATTATCTCAATAAGTGCAGAAAAGATTTTCAATAAAATTCAACATTCTTCATGTTAAAAACTCTCAATAAAGTAGGTTTGGAAGGAACATACCTCAAAATAATAACAACCATTTCTGACAAACCCACAGCCAACATCATACTGAATGGGCAAAAGCTGGAAGAGCTCCTTCAGCTCATAAACAATTTCAGCAAAGTCTCAGGATACAAAATCAATGTACAAAACTCAGTAGCAACACAATACCATTCAGTTGCCACACAAAAAATGAAATACCTAAGAATACAGTCACTTTTCAAAAGAAGACCTACATTTAGCCAACAAGCATACTTAAAAAAAAATCTCAATATCACTGATCATTAGAGAAATGCATATCAAAACCACAATGAGATACCATCTCATACCAGTCAGAATGGCTATCATTAAAAAGTCAAAAAATACACTGGTGGGGTTGCAGAGAAAAAAAAAATGCTTATATGTTGTTAGTGGGAATGTAAATTAGTTCACCCGTTGTGGAAAACAATATGGCAGTTACTCAAAGACCTAGAAGCAGAACTATCATTTGACCCAGCAATCCCATTACTGGGTATATTCTCAATGGAATATAAGCTGTTCTGTCATAAAAATACATATGTTCATTGCAGCAATATTTACAATAGCAAAGACATGGAATCAACCTAAATGCCCACCAATGGTAGACTGGATAAAGAAAATGTGGTACTTATACACCATGGAATACTATGTAGTCATAAAAACGAATGAGATCATATCTTTTATGGGAACATGGATGGAGCTGGAGGCCATCATCCTTAACATACTAATGCAGGAACATAAAACCAAATACTGCATATTTTTGCTTATAAAGGGGAGCTAAATGATGAGAAGACATGGACACAAAGACAGGAACAACACATACTGGGGCCTTTCAGAGGGTAAAGGGAGGGAGGAGGAGAGGATCAGGAAAACTGGGTGCTAGGTTCAATAGCTGGGTGAGAAATAACATGTTCAACAAATCCCTGTGACACAAGTTCACCAATATAACAAACCTGTACATGTACCCCTGAACTTAAAATAAAAGTTAAATTAAAAAAAATTATTCTTCCCCTGACATTCATATTATCTGATATAATTTTTCCCAATAAAAATAAATACTTTTATTTCATTTTTAATTTTTAAATTGTTTATATTTTGTGAGCACATAGGTGTATATATTTATGGGATCCATGAGATGTTTTGATATGGGTGTGCAATGCATAATAATCACACCAGGGTAAGCATTAAGCAAGGTAAAAATTCAATTATCCTCTTTTAATTACTTTTAAATATACAGTTCAGTTATTATTGACTATAGTCACCCTGTTGTGCTAGCAAATACTAGGTCTTATTCTTTTGAACTATATTTTTGTGTCCATTAACTATCTTCAGTTCCCACCACCCGACCCACATTGCCCTTCCTAGCCTCTGGCAACCATCCTTCAACTCTTATCTCCATGAGTTCAATTGTTTTAATTTTTAGCTCCCACAAATAAGTGAGAACATGCAAAGTTTGTCTTTTGGTGGGTGCTTGGCTTACTTTACTCAACATAATGTCCTCCAGATTCATCCATGGTATTGTAAGTGACTGGATCTCGTTCTTTTGTATAGATAAATAGTACTCCATTGTTTATATGTACCAGATTTTCTTTATCCATTCAATTGTTGATCGACATTTAGGTTTATAGATTTTCAATTTACTACTTACACTCCTCAGTCACTGAAGACTTTGACATGACATAACCAATCTATCCAACATTCTAGCTTCAAAATATTTCTACATTGTATTCCTCCATACCTTCCACCCAATATTTCATGCCTGTGGCCACACCTGTACCCTTATCATAACCTAGTTTTTTTATTCCTCTGGACTTGAACTCCAGTGTGTCCATGGTAATACCCTCATTTTCATTTTCTAATTCCATCAGTCCCACTCCTCCTCTTCTTTTACTCCCCTAAGATCTCCAGGCTGTAAGCAATTGCCTCCTACAGCTGCCTTATCCAGCCACTCCCAGAACTGTCATTTCATCAGTGTCTCTCCATTTAGCCTTCCTTTGCTGCTAATCTCCAGTTTTCATCTGCCCTCAATACCTATCTCATTCTCCCTACCAATTACTCCAAACCTGATCCTAGTTTCCTACTTCTCAAGAAAAAAATAAAACTAGCAAGCAAGTGAAACCAACCAAACAAAACTTGGGTCCCTCAGGTGTAAAGTCCTTTAACATTTATAAACCTGTACTCATCTGTCTTAAGCAGCCCCTCTCATTTGTTTTTATCCAATCTCAGAAGAGGTTTAAATTATCCTGTTCCAGGATTACTCTGATGTAATCCTTTTTTCCCATTTCTAAAAATGTGCTTCTCTGTCTTTTGCTGTATTTTTTAACACTTCTCTTTCTACTTTCTGCAGGGCATGGACATTCTCAAGCATATTTTTTTTCTTTCTTTTTTTATATGTATATTTTATTGCTTTTTAGGTTTGGGGGTACATGTGAAGAACATGCAAGATTGTTGCATAGGTACATACATGGCAATGTGGTTTGCTGTCTTCCTCCCCATCACCTATATCTGGCATTTCTCCCCATGTTATCCCTCCCCAACTTCCCACCCCTAGCTTTCCCTCCCCTTGATCCCCCCCACCAGATTTCAGTGTGTGAGGCTTCCCTCCCTGTGTCCATGTGTTCTCATTGTTCAACACCCACCCATGAGTGAGAACATGTGGTGTTTGATTTTCTGCTCTTGTGTCAGTTTGCTGAGAATGATCGTTTCCAGGTTCATCCATGTCCCTACAGAGGATACAAAGTCATCGTTTTTGATGGCTGCATAGTATTCCACAGTGTATATGTGCCACATTTTCCCTATCCAATCTATCATCAATGGACATTTGGGTTGGTTCCAAGTCTTTGCTATTGTAAACAGTGCTGCAATGAACATTCGTGTGCATTTGTCCTTATAGTAGAATGATTTATGATCCTTTGAATATATACCCAGTAACAGGATTGCTGGGTCAAATGGAAAATAAATGTACAAATGATTTCATTTTCCATCTTTAGCTAATATTGCCCCTGCCTGTCTTCTGCCCTTTTCACCAACATCTTAGAAAAGATGTTGTTTTCTCATTTGTTTTCGTGCAATCTCAGAAAAGGTTTAAATTATCCCGTTCCAGGATAGCTCTGAGGGAATCTTTTCTCCCCATTTCTAAAAATGTACTTCTCTGTCTTTTGCTGTATTTTTAACACTTATCTTTCTACTTTCCTGCAGTCTGTGGACATTCTCAAGCATTTTTCAACAGGAAACAAATGTACAAATGATTTCATTTTCCACCTCTAACTACTATTGCCTCTGCCTGTTTTCTGCCCTTTTCACCAACATTTTAGAAAAGAAAGACACGGCTTTCTCACTAATGAATTATTTAATTCATTGCAAAAGTTAAAATATATTTATATATATCAAAATCCAATTAACTCCTTTCAGGCTTCATTTTATTTCATCATTCTATGGAAACTGATAAAGTTGATTACCACTTTTTCTTCCTGATCTCTTCTGATTATCTGGATTCCTGACCATCCATCTTAGTCTTCTTTGCTAGACATCTTCCTTTCTTCCCCTAAATTTTGATATTAACCAATACTTCTTGTCCCTCTCTTCTTCTTGTCTTGCACACTTTGAGTAATTCCATCCTGACCCATGACTTCTATTTACTTTAAGTCCAGCTCTCTTATCTGGATCTTTTCCTGAGGTTCGGAATTATATATACAAAACCAAACCAGGAGCACCACATATCATGAGGAAAAAGTACCAACAATCCAGAACCTATTCACTGGATGTCCTGTGGGTATTTCAGCATTAAATTGTCAAGGGTTCATTCTTTAAACTTCCCTTATTTTAGCCTTAATTCAAAATTCTCACCATCTCTTCCTCCAAACATTTTGAAAATTATCTTTTTGGTTTTGGTTTTATACTCTATCAATTCCTTCTACAAAAAACTAAAAACATATTTCTAAAATAGAATCCTCATGTTACTGTTACCAGAAGGATAGCATTCAAACTATTTGATTTGGCATACACGATTCTCTATAAACTGGACTTACCATTTCTTCCCCTTGTATTCTGCCCCTCTAGCCA